>NW_008671133.1:0-51515 GCF_000695815.1 Acanthisitta chloris
TTTCCTTTCCTTTCCTTTCCTTTTTCTCTCTTTCTTTCTTGTCCTGTCATGTTTCTAGGATAGAACAAATAACAAATGAGAATGAATATTCCAGCTACTACAGTGGTGACTTTTCAAAGAGAAATTTCAAAATCCCTCTATGATATACAGATTACACAAATCACTCAACAACTCCGGTTTGTATGTGGGTCATGTTTTGAGTTTCTGCAAGAAAACCTATAAAAATTCTAATTAATAGCACATAAACCCTATTTTGCACTGTCCAGACTAGGAAAAGTCTGCAGTTCTTAGTTCACTACTATCCATGAACTCACACAACTTCTAACCAGATGCAGAATAGTTCTGATGACAAATAACACAGCTGTCATGGTTACACAGCAACCTGTTAGCAGTACCTCTGTTGTCAACTCTTATTAGCATTTCCTGAGTCTGATTAACAGATATTGGAGGATCTTGGTCTAGACATGGTTTGATTTTATTTAAAGTCAAGACCTTGGCTTGATATCTTATCCAAAAGTAATGCTTACTGTGGCATATTAATTGCCTCTCTGACTGAATGGGAGTTCAGCACAGGATGCAGGTAGAAATTAGTATGACTAGCTTTGGCTTTTCAAGGGAGAAGAGGAAAGGGAAGCAAAATCTTAAAAGTAATGCCATTTAACTGTAACTGCTTTTCTCCATTTCCAGACATCTCGAGCCATGCTAAATATCATGGCTGAAATGATGAAACTTACTGTCAACAAAGACACTTTTGTACAAAACACTAATTTCTCCCAGTTCCAACCCCACTCCTCCTTGTTGTGTAATCTCATTCAGTTTACAAAGTGAAGCCAAAAGATACAGCTTTTCCTCAAGCAAGTTTTCTGCTAGTTCAGTATTTTGAATGGGCTCACAGGGTGGTCAGAAACCAGCAGAAGCAGCACCAGAAGGGGACTATGGTTTTCCCTGTGGTTCTCTGTGTCATCAATGATCTAGAAAATTTCTGACATAACTTTTGGTGCACTGACTAGTCACAGAGGATCCTTGTGTGAAATATGGGAGGGAGAAAAGAAACTCAAAACTGATAAGCTTTTCAAAACTTGATTTCATCTTATACACACAGAACGCTGTTGGCAGTATCAAAGACTATACACAGAGAAGAGACAAGCACAGGTTCTTATCCAATTTCAGTCTCCTAGCTTCAGAGACAGCACTTTTAAACTTTTTGTATTAAGCTATTTGATAGGTATTTTGGGGGAATTAGTATTGCTTCTGATTTTTCTGCCAGAAATGGGAAGTGGAGTGATCTTAGTATTTCATGGATCCTAACAGATTTGATTAGATTTTACTTTGGTTCTGAAAGAGTAAATCAGCAAAAGACTGAAGGCCAGTGGGTTAGTTGGTTTCTTAGCATATGTTTAAGGCACAGAATAACAATAAGGCATAGAATAACTGATTTCATTAGCTTTCTTATTCTCTGTGTGAGTTTAGAAGGGTATAACCAGTTGGGATTGTAACAGAAGAAAACACCCAAGGAAATAATCTTTAGAAACTTTGCGTTAAAAATTATCTATCTGAAAGTTAACAGGGAAAACGAAATATCTACAGAAACTTTATCATGACTGTAAGGTAAGATTCCAGACCTTGGGTTTTCGCTCAGAAGTGTGGTGTGCAAAATGATGACAGATCTATCTTTACACACTTTTCCATGCTTACCTCTGAAGGTGTGCTTTGTTTGCCTACAGTATATTTATGACCATTTCTGATGCTGTGAAGTAGAAGTATCTCAAAGATGGTCCCTTCAAAGGCAGGAGCAGAGCTAAGTTCACTATCCTTTGATTTTGTTTATCTTACTGGTTTTTATTTTGTTTATCTTCCTGTGTTTATCTTACTTGTGTTTGCATTTGCCTCTAAGAAAATGTTCCTGAAAGAAGCCTTCTAGCACCTAAGTGATGTTACAGCAGTAGGAAGGTGAGCTGCCAAGAAGGACTGAACAATACAAGCATGCCTTAACATCTGACCATCAGAGTTAGCAAAACTGACATACAGCATTCTTAAGAACAGCCCCCTGTAAGCAGTACTTCTCTATATACAGCCTTAAAGGTAGTCATAGCACTGGACAATTCTAACTAGAAAATACCATAGAATCATAGACCATTAGGGGTTGAAATAGACCTTACAGATCATCTAGTCCCAACCCCCTGCCATGGGCAGGGACACCTCCCACCAGCCCAGGTTGCTCAAGGCCTCCACTGCCAGGGTTGGGGCAGCCACTACTTCCCTGGGCAACCTGTGCCAGTGTCTCACCACCCTCACAGGAAAAAAACCTTTTCCTAATATCTAGCCTGAATTTCCCCTCCTTCAGTTTGAACCCATTACCCTTTGTCCCATCACTGCAGTTCCTAAACAGAGTCCCTCTCTGGCTCCCCTGTAGCCCCTTCAGATACTGAAAGGTTGCTGTGAGGTCTCCACGCAACTTTCTCTTCTCCAGGCTGAACAGCCCCAACTTCCTCAGCCTGTCTTCATAGGGGAGATGCTTCAGTCCTCTTATCAACTTGGTGGCCTCCTCTGGACTTGCCCTAGCAGTTCCATGTCCTTCTTATGCTGAAGACACCAGAACTGCACAAGGTATTCCAGATCAGTTCTCACAAGAGCAGAGTAGAAGGAGAGAATCCCCTCCCTTGCCCTGCTGCCCACACTCCTTTGGATGCAGCCCAGGACTTGGCTGGTTTCTGGGCTGTGACCTCACACTGCAGCTCATGGTGAGCTTCTCATTCACCATCAAGCCGAAGTCTTTCTCTTCATTGCTGGTCTCAATATGCTGGCATAAGCTCCAGAAGGGCCATTTTCTGAAAGACTCATGTAATGCATACCTCTGGCATGTGTGTAAGCAGAAAGCAAAATGAAGAACTCAAAAATGCCCCATCTTTGATCTGAAGAACACATATTTTAAGAGTAAACAAATGAACATTTAATTACCAAGCCATATTGGATCAATTATCCTCCAAGCTCAGAATTCTGCTTAAACCAGTGGCCTATGTTAGGTGCTTCAAAGAAAACAGCTGGCTAATTACACAATACCCTACATGGCAAATAGGGATGAGAGGATGTTTCTTATCCCTGTGATCAGCTAACACCCTGGAATATGAATTTGATGGCCCCTCCTAGCATGTAAAATTACAAATTATATTATTGGTCATAAAATTAAGAAGTCTCTTTAAAAATCACATTACAGTATTGAAGTCTTTGACCTCTGTAGGTTAACAACTATTCATACTGTGACAAAACCTATTTCATGCTTATTTTTTAAATAATGCAATAAGTTTCTTAAAGCCATTAAGGCAAATGATGTAAATGCATTCTATGTGATGCCTACAAATTATATTCTTAAGTTCCTGATGGCTTGAAGTCTTGAAAAATGTTTGGTGTTGCTCAAAGAAGTTACATAAACAAGCTACTTAGATAAGTAAGTACTACAGCAAAGCTGAAGTGAATTTATTGGGGCAAATCACGAGTTGATAGGTTTTGATCTCATTCCTGTTAGCTTACCTTTAAAGTGTGCTTACTCCCACATAAGTCAAACTGATTTTTCATTTTCCCCTTCTCTTCTTTTTAGTGCATGTGTTTTAGGAATTAAAAGCAGATTTTCCCTCTCAGCTCTGCTAGGCTGCTGTGCCTACCCCACAGTGCCCAGGCATCCTTATTACCAAGTCTATCTACAATAACAATTATGCAAACATTGACAGTGATTTTGGAATACAAACAAATGTCCATTGAATACTGTACTGAGACAGTCAAACTATAACTAACACCAGGGGTTTTTTCCTAAATCTTTAACCCTTTGAATCACAACACTTTCCTGAAAATTGTTTAATAAGCTTCTTTTACCAGAAGAGAAAACATGAGGAGAGAAGGAATAACACACCTTTAATCAGAAAAATTCAAATCAGCTCTTAATTTAATTCACCATACCAGCAGCCATGATTAGATCTGCATCATGATATATCTCCAATACTATCAATTTTCATAAATGCAAACTTTCCTGAATATGGTTCTGATGTATCCTGACATTTTAAAATATGTCCTATTGTCCTTTTCTGTGCAGCAGACCAAGCACAGAGTGTTCAGTCCTATATCACTGTCACAGTGGTATTAGACCAGATGGCTGCTTCCTCGCAGAATCAAGAATTAGAGATAATTTATGCTGTTCACTGTTATTAGAATGTAAAAATATAAAGAGTTTGCAGTGTGCATACATGAAAAGCTGCTCAGATCCATCAGGGCCATCCTGGTGAAAAGGCATTTCTACCGTTACTGCACTCTTAAAGGTGAAGTCTCTGGTGAAGCTATGGACTTCTGCATAGCCTATTGACTGCTCTGCACAGGATACAACACAAGGGACTATCTGACCTAGGTTACAGTGCTGCTTTGGTGGAGAAAGAATATTCTGAGTTGGGAAAAATGTCCAAGAGCTGCCTTCTTTCTTCTTTCTTGTAAAATAATTCCACCACATGATCATTCCCATTACTATGTGACAGTTATTTCTGTGTCATGAAGAATGAAGTTAAAAATGGAAGCTTTCTTCATTCAGTCTGTTAATCAGTACAGAAGAATACTTCTCAGCAAGACCTCATACCAAAGGGCATGAGAGTTACAGAAATATGCTCCTATGCCAGTGAGGGCAGCAAGATTTTTTTTATCAGGGCATCATTGCAACCTGTAAATGTCCCTGCTCTACCTGTGCATATATATGCACAATACTATGTGACAAAATACTGAAGAGAAAGGATGTCAGCCTACCCAATTATTGAGTCTGAGATTATTATAGGTATGAGTCTTGTTGTCTGTATTTCAAACAGCTGAATAATTTGATAAAGAAATGTTATTAATGCAGCTGATTCATTTGGAGGGACTTCTCAGCCTGTTTAGGAATTAAAATGTCTCAAGTTCCTAAAACAGGGCAGAGAAAAGAAGGGGGAGAGAACTTAGTCAGCTTGCCCATGTTGCTGCAATAAATTGTATAAAGCCAGAAATAAAAAAGGATTTAAGGACAACCAAATGCCAAACATTGTTTGCAAGTAGCAGTAGTTTATTGCTTTATCTTTCCAGCTCAGGAAGTTAAGCACAGTACTCACTATGAATGATGTCAGAGTTGTAGCCAGATTAAGGACAAACACTCTCATCAGTATTTAGGAATATTAGAGGAGGAGAAATTTTACTGGCATTCACTGAAATGACACACAAACTTGATATGATCTTGGAAAAAGCCTATCACTGAGAGAATGATTTGGTTCACTTTAAGTTAATCTTTAAATTATACTAAGAAACATTACTAGGGACAGATTTGCTTTCAGCTCTCTGTGAGCATATAATTTGTATTTATGGCATACAGTGGAAGTATTGTGACTTTGAATGACTGACTAGCACCTTATGAAAGTCATTACTTTTGTATCAAGAACAATATTTGTAACCTAATGTGTTCTTAAACTGATCAGGACAGCAGGAAGCAGCTAAGTGGATCACTTATCTTTATTTTGCAATTTAACCTATGTTGTGACAGGGAACAAAAAAATTAGATAATTTATAATTTTCTGTCAGTGTTGCATACTTTGGGGTACGATTGTAGCTACTTGGTATAACTGAAGAGCAAGGAGATTTGGCTGCCAAATAAAACAGAAGAAGAAAGATTACTTTAGAGCACAATGAATTACTAGCCGACTGTTAGAACTAGATCACAAAGATTTCTTATATTTTTGTTTCCTGGCCAGTGTTGTAGATGATGGGATTTTTCCTCTTTAAAAATCCTAGTACTAGTTTTATTAAAATAAAGTCTATCAGAATAGAAGATAGTTGTTATGCAGGAGCAGTAACTCACATAATATGAGATGGCATTTCTTTCCAGCTCTTGCTGCTCCGCTGGTTCTAATAGCAACCTGGAGCTCAATTTCCTCCTCAAGAACATTGCATTTCATGTGGAATGTCAATTATTAAAATGCAGTGTCCCGTGTCTTACTTTTCACTAGATGAATTCATTTGCAAATTTGCTAATTTATGTAAATGATCCTTAACCTGTAACAGCCTGGTATGTATTTCTGAGTGCCTCTTTTCAATCCAGAAATACATACAAAGAATATGGTGCCAACAGCACGTATGTTAATTACCTTGTGTCAATGTTCCAAACCCCAAGGATTTAATTTCAATTTAACCATGAAAGAGTATCTGATGCATCTTTCCATTGTTGCATTGTCAACAACATTAGACCACTCAAAATAGGGAAGTGATCTTTAAGAGATCACCTCTGGTCATTATCATTGGTGGTAAGTATAGTTTTAGCACAATCTTTTTGTGAGAAGATGTGATCTGAAACTCCCTGACTTTTTAATTTGATTTTCAGCTTTCAATTTTTGTCAGGAGGTCATTGCTACTTACAGCGGGCCAAAACACAGCTCCTAAGATTTGATCATTCCTGAACTTCAATTTTTTTCAGCTATGTCTCTCCTCTGCATTTCACATGTTAATTAAGTCAGACAGGGAATTTCATTCAGGTAGTCAGTGGTCCAGATGCAACTTATTCTTTTGCTGATGATCTGCACATGGATGCCATTCTAAATTTGTCACTTTGTTTCTGGTTTCCCCATGTGCACAACCTCTGTGCACCCATAAATGTTCATTTCACTCTCCATATGATCTCAGGAAACTCAAACTCCTCCTGTCTGTCTGCAGCTCTTATGAAGGAAGGGACATTCAGAAAAACCCAGCTGAAAACATTAATTTTTGCCTGACTTCTCCCTGCTGCCCACCCAAACCTCTCCAATGGTCTCAGGCACCAATGACAGTTTAGAACCTGCTCCAAGTTGGGTATTTTAACAAAATCTAAAATGAGGCAATTTTCCTCCATGTTATTGCTGTTTCTCACAGTCCAAATAAAAGGATCCAGATTCCCTGTGGTGTAATTGCAGTCACAACTCCATTGATTTCAGTGACCTGTGAATGGCAGATAGGAGTGTGGCCCAAGGCCTACTCTTGACAAACCAGCTACAGCTTGCTTTCTCTTGACTATTACCTGATTTACGTGTCCTTGTTTTAGATGCCCCCTATGAGGGATAGGCGAACAAAGCTCCACTTCAGAGCCAGCTACAGAGACCATTCTCAGCTGGCATGGAGGTCCCGTGACCAGGACTCGGCTCTGAGCCTGAGCTGCAGGGCACATGTCCTTTGTGGTGCTCCTGCCCAACTGGCCACCCCTGGGGCCTTTGCAGGAGACTATTGCTCTCTCTAACTGACCAGAGGTTTTCTTTCCCTGGGGTGTAAGGGAAGGAGAGTGGGATGAGGTGCCTCCAGCTGACAAGCCAATATTCTGTCGGGCCAACCCCAGCAGGCTCTTCCGGAGCTGGAGCAGTCTTGTGTCTCAGTGTTTAGATTGGCTTTAGAAAGTGCAAAGCCAAGAAATGTTTGGCTGCTTTATCCCTGTTTCAGCATCCAGATTGCTAAGAGAAAATTTCAAATGGACACTTGCTGTGTGTTCTGCAGATATTTTAGCAGAAAATCACCATCTCCAGTATCACCCGCTCTCAGTAGCCTGAGGTCTCCCATATTTGATTTATTTTCTGCAAGTTCCATTTTTGGAATTAAAGTGTCTTTCACTGTGTTTTATCACACTGGTCACCTGCAAAAAAACACCTGTATTTGAGATTCAAAGTAGCCTTTAAGCTATTGCTTGGTTTTCTCCACAAAGGACATACTTTACAGGACAATGTCTCTTTAAATCTATCCCGAAGATATTCCTCCTGGCCCAGAAGATGCCAAAATGACTTGATGATTTATTTATGTGGAGCTTGGCAGACCATAGTCCAGATTGTGGCTGAGGCTGAATTTTATGAGCATCCCCCCTAGTGAGTTTATTTAAAAATTTAAAAAACAAGTATATAAAATAAAGGTCTTTATAGAGCTTGGCATGAGAATCAAGCAAATATTATCATGAAGAAAAATGGATAGGAAGAGAGTTTTAGGACAGAATATAAATATTAATTTATTTATTTTGTGTTTAGAGAATTAGAATTTTCTCTTGATCTTCAAAAAATTAGAAAAGTGAAGTAGGTATTTCTTATCTCAGCAGAAGCTAGTGTTTGCTCTGGAATTTTTTTTAACCATATACCACTTGGCATTTTGTACTGGGAAGTGGCATTTTTTTCCACAGAAAGATGGATGTCTCATTGTCATTCCAGACCATACATGCGGCATGTTGGTGCAATGATGTAAGAAAGCAATTTTCTGCCCTATTTTATTGATTTATAGTATTTTAGTAAAGTGATAAAAACTTAATGCTAGGGATAAAAAGGAGACTCATCTGATGTAGAGGCAGTAGAAAAGAATAGAGAATGAGGAAGATCCAGCATTAATACATATTTGCCATGTTTTCTCAGGCCTCTCCTGTACTAGACCATTAACTAAGTTATAACACCATGTCTAAACCTTTTGACTAATTTATTTTCTAGGCATTAATCCCTTCTTTCAAGGCACAGGTTGGTGCAGGATTCTGGCTTTTGGAAACATACACACGCAAGCAAAGGCAAATCCTAAAGGCCACAGCAGCAAGGACAAATGTCAACAGTCCTGACTCCGTCAGGCTGAGAGTTTCAGTGCTGGGTAGACAGATTCAGGGACACTTTTGCATAGTGGGAATAAGCAACAAGCAAGAATGTGACTGTAGCATTTCAACTGCTTCACAGCAGTTCCTTGGGCAGCCTGTCCAAGGGGTGTTGCATGACTCTGTGCTAGGTTCACATTGTTTGCCACAGGGGAACTACTGAAGCAGATGAGCCCTGAGGCAGAAACTCCTACATCCTTTTGGGGAACTTGTTGGGATAGTCCCTAATCCTTGTGGCTCAGCATAGGGGCTCTTGTTACACCCATGCAAGGAGCATAGCTTTGATCCCCTGTCTCCTTTTCTAAAGGAAATAAGCTCCCTCAAGTCCAGATCCATAAAAACTGAGCTTGTGCCAATTTATAGGCTGGAAATCAATTCAGCTGAGAACTATATTGCACACTGTTCTAGGATGTTGTATACAAGTGAATATATGTGGGATGTCAATAAAGGGAAGCTGAAGCATGCTAGGAAACAACACATTAATTCACATTGGCATCCCCCACTTTTCTGCAACCAATACAGGGAATATGCCTGAAGCTCTCCTCAAAGGTTGCACAAAGGAAATTCAAAGGCATTTTGGACTTTCTTTATACAGGAAAATATTCACAGTGGCCACGCCCATGCTTTTTTGGGTTTGTTTGGGAATTGTTTAATTATATTGAAGAACTCCTCATGTGGCAAATGTAATGAGAGAAAGGTATTTTAGAGCCAAGCACCAAACTAACCTTTTGAAGTCAAATCTATTCTAATTCATCAAATGAAATATTTATTAGCCCTTGGAAAGAGACTGGGTATGAACTAAGCTGTAGACACCATGGGTATCTCCAGGACTGGGAGTTCCATGTGAAAGTAAGGGAATGTCAGTACGACAGCCTAGTGCAGTCCTATTGCACAGCATTAAGGCTCCTACAAGGAAGATGCTTGCTAGATCTTAGTTCTGCTTGGAAACCCTAGACTCATGCACCAAAAGCATTGATCCACTTCTAACCAAAGCCATTTCTAAAGGCTATACTTGGAGTGTTGAGAGTATATTTTTATTGCCAAATAAATTTCAGAGGATTGAAAATTATGTCAAAATTCATGGTCAAAAAGGCACTGCATGGAATACACACAGCTGGTAATGCTGCAGGGAGGCAGATTTAAAAGCCAGAAGGAAGCAGTAAATGGCATCTTTGACTTCACACAGTAAACTGTCCAGGCCTTTGCCTCTGGAAAACTGCACTGTGTAAATTCAGTCACTGACACCAGGTGAGAGACAATGGAAACAAAACGAGCATTAATTTAACTTTGGCCTCACCATTTTATTTCATGATTTCACTCTGTTATGTATTGAAACTAGCCCTTGGACTTGACTCAATTTTGTGTATTTTAATGACCTGTCAAAAGCTCAGTCAGGGCTTATTGTATTTATCTTTTTAATTAGTTTAGTAAGGAGATGGACTGCTTATATTTGATTTTTTTTAATTAACTGTGAAAATTTCTGCACCAGGATGATATTGTGCACATTGATATGCATGCTTCTGTTGTGTTGGGTTTGCTGTGTGATATATTGGAGACAGAAGAAGTGTCACAGGAAAGGCATGCCTAAATAGTGCTTCACAGGTTGCTGGAGCAGTGACAGGAGCTGGTTATGTATCACATAATTAATTCTTTATATTCTAGCATGCAACTCAGGACAGTATTAAAGGAAACCATGTCGGGTCATTTTGTGTCCTTAGCATTTTTTTTGTTACACTGTGGGTGTGTAGACTTTACTGCTTATGCAAAAAAAGTCACACCTTTTCATCTCTGGTGACTAGCATTCTCTGGTCACAGAACAAATACTTCATTGACCTCGGCTTCTGGCTATATTTTGATAGCTATGGGATGCCTTAGCCTCAGCCTTCTTCAAATCCTACTCTAGATCTTCCACTATTGCACCAAACTTGTGTCTTTCTTGTTCAAAATTCATAACTTCTAAGGGTAGGATGAATTCAGGGCATCTAATTAATTTCTGAAGTCCCTAACAGCAACTGGGTGGGAGTGAAGTCTATTCAATTTAATATTATGCTTGATTTCAATGAGGGCAGTACAAGTGGAAGTACAGCTGTTCATGCAGAAAAATCTTACATCTGTCCCTGTAATAAGTTTTCTGCTGATAACAATAGAAATAAGAGTTGCATACAGAAAGCAAAGCGTTGCTCTGGTGGGCTTGGATCCACATATCCTGCTGAGATACCATCAATGTTCTAACTCGCAATTGTTGCAAGAAGGGAGAAAGAAAAATTATCAAGCAACTTTGATTTGCACAGGTGACCTGGAATAATTACACTGTTACCAAACAATAGCACAAGAGGATTAACACAATTTACTCTGTAATCACCATTGCTCCCAGTGAAGTTACTCTGTGGATAACTATGTAATAACATGCATTATTTCACAGTAACTATGCAAGGACTCAATTCAACAGAGTATGCTGCACAAACGGAGCAAATCATTGAAAGTTAAAGAGATCTAGGTGTTTCAAGGAGTGACATGAGTTTTATTAGATGGATGATTTTCAGGTTTTTATTAATAGCCTCAGAGGTTTGGAGTAGAGCTATAATACTGCTGGAGGAGCTAAGGAAGAAGCTCTCAAGTCTATCCAAGGAGCTCCCAAGCGCAGAGGCATTGGCTCTCATGGGTACTTTTATAACCCTTATAACAGTCCCTCTGCACAAGGCAATGCAGAAAGCAGACTATTCTTGTGTTCCCTCAGAGAAGACATTTAATTTTGTATAGACTGGAGGAAGATTTTTAAGCCCTTGTCTTGCGCAGCTAGCAGAACCAGCTTCAGATCCACTAAATACAGACCTTCTTCTACTCCACTTAAAAATGCACTGACTCATGCTCCAGACATCAAGGACATGAACACAAAGTACCAAAGAAAATGAGAGAGATTACTCAGCCAATCAAGCACAGACCATGGAAGACTCTCAGTCCTGCACACTGAGGGTGTGTTTTCAAACAGTCTTGGACAAAGAAGCCATTAAGAAATACAAAATAAGGAGATGTTGCTCTATAGTTAATGTAACAGAGAACAATGTTTTGATTAATGCCTTCCCATTAGTGTATGGACAAGCTAGATTGTGTTACAGGATTATGGGCTGAGTTGGTAACGTGAAAGAAAAAAACATGCTCAAAACTGGAGTAACAACAATTGTGGTTCATGGGGGACATCTCTAGAGACAGCTGAGAGACAATATTATGTACTGGATCTCTTCAAACAATTATTAATACCTAATTGTTCATATATATTTAAAATTTTTAATTAATCTCTTTTCATGCTTCTATTTTTGTTGCATTTCAGTGCTGAAGTAATGGCATGTCTGCTGGTTAAAATGTTCACAGAAATAACCCACATTGAGAAGATGAACTTTGAGTTTCAGATACTGATCATTCAGGGCCATCTGCTCACAGGCTGTGGGGCAGGGAGTTACTGAAGTAATTTGACAAAATTTCAGTTAGTAATTAAATTTGTGAAAATCTCAAGATAATTGGCAACAACCTGCAAGCTGCAAAATATGGCAGTTTAACAAAAGAAGTATACAGATAATATTTTTAGGGCTGTTTGACTACCACAGGAATGGACCCAACATAATGACCCAGGAGGTCCCTGAGTATCATATGTCCCGATCATCCTGAATTATGGGCTCTGTTCCGTATGCAACAGCACACAATGCTGTATTTTAAAATGCTTCTCTTAATCTTCTGCAAGGGAAGTGTCTGCCAGAGCATCTAAAACAAATGGTTCTAAATCTTGTCTGATTAGACTTAACTGCACCTACAACATACCTCCCCCTATGTTCCTCTGTTACTGTTTAAATCTGTATACATTATTCTCATTGCTGGAAAGATGCAGTAATGCTTCATGATGCTTTCTTTCTACTCTAATGCTGCATGGCAGTTGCTTTCTTTAGGCCTCAGCTCTTACCTACATCTGTGCTTACTGAAGTGAGACTTTAATTTGCTACACCACGCCAAGGTATTAATAGACAATTATTTATTGCAAATCTGAACCATTTATACTGTTTACTGGCTGACACAATGTAAAATTTTGATCCAAATGTTAATGTGTCCATGACATTGCATAATTCTCTTCCATGCCAATGTTTTTCCCTTTCCTAAATGAATCGAGCTTGCAGTATGAGGAAATAGAGTTTTTAATGGATGAATGATTTGCAGTCTCCAGCTTACAAGACTTGTTACTTATACAAATAAGGGAAAATTGTCTCATTAAAATAGCACAGCAAATTAGAAAAATTTAGGATTTTACTGGAGGCAAAACTGAGGGAGAAAAAAATGGAAATAAGTTGCAAAGTACTTACAGGCTAAATGAATAAATTTTATATTAGTCATTTTAAGGCAATTATATTTTTTTAGCAGGTATCTTTGAGACTAGACAGTTTTAGAAACATTCGGATGAGTAGAACACAGATAAAAATTACCTGTTCATAAAGAACCATATGGATAGAAAAGCACTTCAAGGTCTCCAAATGTCTGGTGAAATTACCTTTACAAATATCACTTGCAGTCAGGGAAAAAAAAACCCCAAACCAGAAAAAGAGCTTTATAAATGGGGAAATGTCATTATGCAGGAGACATAATTTCAAGTGTTTATGTCCTCGAGTTTAGATGTTATGCTTTTAATGCCATCTAGACATGGAATCTTCTTTAACTGATATGTATGGGAATCTTCAAATTGCAGATGTTTGAATTAAAGCAATATTTTTCTAGAGTTTGTTCCTATTGGCTTTTTCTATTGTTATTAAGTTAATATTTTCCCACTGTTATGCTAAAGGATTATAATTAAAACTCACATAACTGTAATGCACAGAACCTGTGGTCAACTCAGCCTACAAAAGACATTCAAAGCCTTTGCAATATTTTAGCTTACATGGGCAAGACTATACTGGAAAGAGCTCTACCAGACAGAGTAAACCTCATTCAATACCAGAATACCTGGAAAGGTGCCCTTATTAGACATCATCTGGACAACAGGAGAACAGCTCCATTCCCCATTCCCTCTTCCTCCCTTCTATTTGTTTTGTATTTCTTTGCTTGGGGTTTTATTTGTTTTGTTTTGTTTTCAGATTTAGCAAGCACATAAAGGGCTCCAGCTATCATTCCATGATACCAGGAGCATGAATTACACTGGATATAATAACACTATATACTGGATAAGTAACAATAACACTGGATTAGCACTGGGTTTATTAGGATGGCACAGATTTGTGGCTGACAAGCTTGAATAGCACCAAAGCAAGGCATTGCAGTAGTAGCAAAGCTGCTCACACACCAGTTGCTTCTTTGGAGTTCTTTCGAAAACAAATACAAGAACAGCTATTTTGAGGAACTAGCATGCAGGCAATGACTCCAGTGGCAGAGATAATGCCATTGCAAAGCTGAAAGCAATGAAGAATAAGCAGGATTTTGATCACCATCCCTCCCTCCAAGTACAACAAACAGAGCTGTCCCAAACAGTCTCTGTTCCCGCTGTGAATTAGGCAACTTTTTGTTTAACATGCATTCACATTGAGATGCCTTTTTGAACTACCAGGGTACATGCTGTTGATGCATATTAATGACAGGATGTAATTTTTGCTATTATTGTTCTGCATTACGGAATATGTCTAACGACATTTTGTTTATTATTTGTAGTACACAATGAGAGAAGACAACAGGATGGCTCTTTTGGATGCTTCACATGCTAGGCTGCAAATGTGTATTAACAATAGTACACATTTATGTGTTATGGTTTCATAAAATGCATTTGCATAATATGAAATCGTAATCCCAAATGTGCAGTAAAAAGCCTATGAAAAATAGTTACTTCTCATGTACTACTCATTGGTTGATTTTAATCTTCACTGTCTCAGATGTAGAACTGGTTATTAAGGACTTTTTTATAATGCAAAAATGCCTAGCCCATCCTACAGAATTAAGTCTTGCAAAATGAACCAATCAAAAAAGAACCTTATGTAAAATGGAAAAGATGGTTTGCTAGTAATTTGCATTCACACTTCATTTAATACACTTCCAGGCTGAGATGTTACTTTCAATATCATACCAGAGTCTGAAATAAAGAGGCAATGCTGGCAGGTCTGGCTTCACAGCACTCCAGAGGCCTATGCATGCAAAAATGTGCAATGGGAGAGGAGCAGAAATTAGCTCAGTGCAGAAGTCACTAGCACTAGGAAACAGGCTCAGAGGGAACCTTTGCAAGAATGCAATGCTTTCAAATTCCACTGTCCAATGAATCCCAAGACAGTTTTCTCCCAGTTTGCTTGCAGAGATGGGTAAGTTTGTTTTAGTGTTGCTTTCACTTAACAGCAGCCACTTGTAGTAAAAGATTGACTGCCTAGACCTAACTTCCAGTGTTGCAACTACGGTTGTATGTATGCCACACTACAATTTCTGTAAGGGGAAACAGTGATTTCTACTTTTCTTCTTTATAAAGAAGCATGATATCTTTCGCCTTGTCTGGCTACTGTGCTATTTATTTAGATGATTTGAATTTTGAGCTGCTTTTGCTACATATATATTATCAAATGATTAATGATTAGTTAGCATTTTGCTAATGGAAAATAAATGCAATAGGTATGAGTGTATGGTGTTACATTTCCCTTTTTAGTTCAGTTATCACATTTGCGTTTTTATCAATAAAAATCCATGAGTTTTCTTTTTGCTAAGCCAAATGAACAGTCTTAATTATATGTAAAGCTCCAGTCCTTCAACAGATATTGCCTGGTACCCTGCTGCACCCACACCTGTCTATCACACCTTGCCAGCTCTAAAGTTCCCTTCCTTTAAGCATCGTTTCATGGTATACGAAAAATCTCAGTCCTCAGTTACTTGCCAGAATTTCTGAGCTCTGACTCCTCTAAGGCCTATGGTGACCCTTTCAGACACTTAGCTCTATGCAGATTAATGTATTTGGAATTATTTAGATGAACTATTTGATGAAGTTAAGGGAAGAAATGAGTTTTTATACCTAGATTATTGTTAATATTTTTCCAGAATGAGTGGCTTGACAGCTAAAGGCAATGCAGGTCTCCAGGAAAATAAATATGAAGATTTTTCTTTTTTTTTAGACTCATACTGATTTACACACCATCAGAAAAAAGTACTTTGCATGGCTACTAAGAATCACAGTCTATGTAGTCACAATCCAGTACTCCCAATTTCAGCTGAAACTGAAAACAGATAAATAAACTCTTCCTACAATGTATGATAGAGAGAGTTATTATTTCCATTCACCTGCCCTTTATATCAACACAGACAGCTAATCCAGGTGAATCTACCTACATTTGTCATTGCCAGTGAACTAAAAACATACAGAATTCACACAAAGGAACATAATTCCACCTTTTCTAAGTTTTCTTGTGCTGTAACTTATTTATCTGGAAAGTGGGATTTTCAGACACGACTATTAATGCCATGTTGTGCCTACTAGTAATCAATGAACGAGAACATCAGGAGAAAGGGGAGAATGCATTTTAACAGGGATTATTTTTAATGATGATTTGTTCATGCTGCTCATCAGAGATGCACCAAGCTATTTTCTTAAGCAGTCCACTGTCATCTTCCTGTCATATGCAGCAGATCATAGAAAGAAAGTAATTTCCATCACTGGAAATGGCAGCTGAGTAACAAATATTTATCTGAAATTAATACTTTCGAAGCTCCTCCCCCTTCCCCTACTTTCTTTCATCAGTTGCCTTGTTTGGGGATGGATCAAAACCAAGACTGCCCAGCTCTGTTTTGTCCAGATTATCACAGGTGAGAAGACTGACACATGAACTGAGTGGTACTGTCAAAATGGCATCAGCCAGAGTTTGCAGAAAGCCTGGAATCATACTTGAAAAGAGTGGAACACTTCTGTCTTTCAATAGATGGGGACCTTTGCTATTGCCCGGGGTGAGAAAGGACAGATGCCACCCCTCACTGTGATTATTGGAGAATCTACACTGCCTGAGCTCTGTCTGGCAGCATTGCCTAACATAACTATTGCTCCCAAGTGGCACTTACACATATTTCTTCAAAGGATAATATCCTATCCAACTATTGCTCCAAAGAGGAGACAGAGCTTTAAAGGTGTGTTATGCTGCATCCAAATAACCTCTCTCTGGTCCTTATGTTGCCAAGGAAGAAAACACTAGGAGCAGGGGATGCAATGAAAATGTGATTTAAATAGTTTTTAAAAAGCCTGGGGGAAAAAAGCCTTTCACTTTTTTTTTTATGCTGATGCTGACATCAAGAATGGAATCTCTTTCACATATCTAAGAAACACTGAAACTTGTGTAATTTGTTCTAGGGCATCTGACCTAGTGCTAAATGTGTTTCACATCAGGTTTCCACTATGATTTAGCAAAGGTGTTTTTTTACTCTCCAACACTGGTAGAGCTGTAGCAGTGAGGGTAATTCTGGTCTGCCTTATCTGCATGCAGCCATTCTGAAATCAGCAGAGTTTACAGAAAAGTAGAATTTGGCTCTACAGCAGACAACAGCATTTCAAACCTGATGTGCTTCAAACCTATTGCCAGCAAAATTTCAAGTTTGAAAACCCAGGCTCCCTTTTAGCACATGAAAACTGTGGGAGCAATTATTGGCACTTAGACTTCCAGCTCCCTCATTTGTAGGCACAAGCAGGTAGTTAGACATCTAAGTAGCAATAACCAAGAGCACAAAATTGCTGGCACAAAAGGGAGTTTAAAAAAAATTAGGCCATTAAGATATGTGACAAATAATCAAAAGGAAGGAGATGATTAAAAATGGCAGACAATGAAGAAGAATCTAGAAATGGATGAAGTTTTCTATCATCTCAATTTCAAGTTCAATTTTTTTAATGGCAATAATTTACAAGAATAAACAAGTGGGAAAGTGGTGTATAGAAGTAAATTTATGCCTAAAATAGCAAATGAACTTTGTAATGAAGTACAGTTGAGAGGTATATTGCTACCTTTAAATATTAAGCTATTCCTGTAAGGTGCTGTTTTAAGGTGTGATATAATTTTTTTATCATTTTAATAGAAATAATAAAAATGAGATACTAGAAAGGCATCATTACTTGGAGGAGTAAGATCTCCTACTCTTAACAGGAGAGAACACCATGCCAGAACTGCTGCTGTACCTCATATCAGCAAGTCACCATTTACTTAGTTATTTTTAACCATGTGGGGTGAAAAGCAGTGACGTGCATTTCAGGTGAGACTGATATACATGTGAACTCTGCATGTGTATAGTGTTTCTGGCAAGAATAAATAGCTGGCAGTAACTGAACTCTCTCTTCATTGAAAGAATGCTATAGTGCTGGAAATAGCCACTGCAATAGCGCAATAAAATGAGATGAGCTTAACACTACCAGATGGTACCCTGTACAGTGCCTGAAATAAAACGGAGAATTAGGGTGCCCTAAGGTGTGCACAGGAAAGGCATTTACATGAAATAAATGGGCCTCAGACCTAGATGATGCTCAAGTATGCTACACAGGAGACAGATAGTACATCTGGTGAACAGATTTTATCACACACTGGAAAGCTATAAAGCATGCCGTTGAATTTCAGATCTGGGCTTCACAATGACATTTTACCTGTGTTGGTATTCAGTGCTGTTTATTTTAAAAGGTGCTGTAATCTCAATGATGTGTTTTAAAAGCCTTCTTAACATTGTTTTCTGATGTGCGCCATTTTTTTGGACAGATTGATGTAACACGATGCTTTTTCATGGATAAAATACAAACTATGTTGGCTGTAGGTGATCATGTTTTTATTTAATATATCATGTTCTTGATGTGATTTTAGTAATATGGTTATACTTGTCAGCACTCACTGCTTGGGAGAAAGCCAGTATGTTTTTAAAGTTAACTCCCACTTGTCCGTTTCATTGCAAGGTCTCACTATCTATAAACCAGCACAAACTCCTTGAGGTTTAAAGCAGATCTATCAGATTATGTGAGGAAATCTACTGGAGTGAACCAAAGCAATATTTTACTCTTATCTCTAGACAAAATTTCACTTGGTTTTGTAAAATTCCTGCTCCATTTCACGGTAAGATCTTTTAAAGTTTATATTTATCATAATAGGATTCAAACTGCTAAAGGTGCTGATGAGAGCAACATTCAATCTGGTTCTGTGATTTTTTTAAAATGGGGAAATAATTTAGAGCTTTTCTCATACTTCTCTGGTTTTGGTCTCGTTCTCTCTAATTCCTCTCCTTTCATCTCTCTCATACAAAGCTATTCAAGGGAGCTAAAAATGCTACCAAACTTGCATAAAAGAAAAAATCTGAGAGACTGTAAGGTGAATATTCCTGACAGAAAGATCTATGGGCTGTGAAATAGTGTCTCTATGGAAATGGTGAAAGCTCTATTCCCTTAAGACATTTAAAATTAGAAGAAACAAAGCACTTTTACATTCTGAGGATATAATCCTGTTCCAGCCCCCTATGAATGGATTGAATATTTCTGCTGTCTGAAACTCTATATACTATTACTGTTCATAATGGAAAGCTACAATTTAATAATGTTACAGGTTTGACTTGAGGCTTGCTTATACAAGAAAATGTACTCATATTACTATACTGGTATAATTATATCATTGTAGTTCTATCAGTATAATCAGTATATCTCAGTGCCACCTCTCTAATAAGTGCCTTATTTGAGTTATTGTATACCAATTCTAAAAGCTACAGAAGTACAATAACATGAGCAAATATTCTATACTGATCTCCCCTTCCCAGTTGCTACGAAGGTGGGAGTCTTATAATGATTTTATCTTCTAGTTTGAAGAAGAAATGCATAAATAAAGGCATGATGTATCAAACTCACACTAAAGTTTATTGTCAGCTGTATATGCCACAGAAGATGGATATTAATGGCAAAAGCAAAGTGTCACTTAAATAACAGTAGTTTCACTTGCAAAATGCAAGCAAAACTGTCCTGTGTTCAAGGCATGGACAAACTAACTCTGTCTTTTTTTGCTTGTGTCTAAACAGTCCCAGACCAGAGCTGTTTCTAACCTGCTCTTCAATACTTTTGAATTTCTTTCTGCTATTATTATTGTAAGTTAGTATCAAAAGAAAGTAAAATGATGGGAAAGGTTTATGCAATTTTTACTGAAGTAAACCAGTTACTTCACCAGAGTCCTTCCCCTGAGAGCACATCTACTGCGTAAAATTTTGCAAAACTTCTGGTCCATAATTCGACGCAATATGCAGCAGCATTTTGAGAAGACCACTTGGGAGTTTTCTTAGTTCTAGGGAATTTACCACAGCCACTATGGAGTGGAAGCAGGGGTTTGGAATATTTTCATAGTTCAATTAAAGCTGTGGCACTAACTTTGAGTTTTGGGTAACAGCCAAAGCAAATTTTCAAGGCTAACAAAGGGTTATAAAATATATACAATGACAAGTCATTAAATAGAGCAGTGCAGTTGGGCAATACTCTGTGTACAATTAGCACTGCCAAACAGTGCCTTTCAGCCATCGGTTATTCAAGAGCTCTGCTTGTCCTGCAATGCCTGCAGCTCTGTATTTCACTAAGCGACAGTCTTGAATGGGTTTTGAATAGGCTGCTGAAAAGGAACAGTTCTTTAACTAAGCAAGAAAAGAAGAGATGAAGAAAACAAATGTGGGGAAGGGAAAAATAAAAAGAAGGGAAGAGAAAGATCCTTAGATTGCACAGATATTCCCCCTGGCCAGCTGCACAGCTTTGCAAATTCCTCCTCCCAAGCACACACAGCCTCCAGCCTAGAGAGGAGCCTCATATGCCAGAGTTTCTGTTGTGTAGCTTCAGTCTACAAAACTAACTTATTTTCTAAGTGACCTCTATTTGGCATTGGTACAGCTACAGAAATCATAAAAGAACAATAGTAAGACCTCCCAGAGAGAGAACATGAGTGAAAGTGTCTCCTCCATAATGAGATGCCTCTAATATGGGCTATGTGCTGATTTGACTACAGAAGACTCCAACTAAAGCCACAGGGCCAAATAGTCTTGTAGTGTAAATTATGTGAGCTTCAATACACTCAGTGGCACTATGACAATTTACAACTATTAAGGATCTTGTACTCAGGTCTTTCCCGTAGCAGCAATCTTCCTACTCACTGAAAGCTAAGGATGGGATTCAGGTGGATATAGGATACGGTTGCCATTGTAGGCATCCAAGTTCAAAACTTAGATCCTCAGTTGCCCACACCCATCCACAACATTCCAGTCATCAAAATCTCAGGGTACGTAAGGTTTCAGGCTTACCTGTGCCTAAAGCTAGGCATTTCATGCTCATGTTGATCATGCTCAGCACATTAGAAACATTCTTGTGCCAAAGTCCCACAAGGTCTACAGCACCAGGATCACCCCATGCTTCTGGGTGACATTATGATGTGTGTGGCAGATGCTGTATAGGCAGGAGGAACAGGTGTTGGGCAAAGCTCTGTCTTACACACCCAGAGGCTGACACACACATCCAGCACTGAAAGGTTTTGTGTCTGCCTGACAATGTTCCATCAGTAACACACAGCAGGTCTTTGTCCCATTTTCATTTTTTCATCTGCTTAGGTAGCAAACTGCTCAGCATTTGAGGGCTGAGCTGCACTGTCTCCACATGCCTGAGCCTGTTATATTTCTTCTGTGGCCAGCAGGTCAAGGGAGATGATTCTCCCCCTCTACTCTGCTCTCCTGAGACCCCACCTGGAATACTGCACATAGTTCTGGTGCCCTCAATATAAGAAGGACATGGAAAACTTGGAGCAAGTCCAGAGGACGCCACGAAGTTGATAAGAAGACTGGAGCAACTCCTCTATGAAGACAGGCTGAGGAAGTTGGACCTGTTCAGCCTGGAGAAGAGAAGGTTGTGTGGAGAACTCATAGCAACCTGTCAGTGTCTGAAGGGGCTCCAGGAGAGCCAGAGAGAGACTCTTTGATAGGAACTGCAGTGATAGGACAAGGGGTAACAGGTTCAAATTGAAGGAGGGGAAATTTAGATTAGATATTAGGAAGACGTTTTTCAATGTGAGGGTGGTGAGACACTGGCACAGATTGCCCAGGAAGGTTGTGGATGCACCAAGGAAGTGTAGGCCAGGCTGGATGAGGCCTTGAGCAACCTGGTTTGGTGGGAGGTGTCCCTGCCTATGGCAGGGGGTTTGTGACTAGATGCTCTGTAAGGTCCATTCCAACCTCTAAAATTCTATGATTTTGCTTCTTGAATGGCCAATGCTAGTCAGTTGTGGATAGCAGTGCAAAATTGAGCCTAGGACAGAAGACTCTGAAGGTCACTTTGCATTTTGTGTGGGCCTGTGAGATTCAACTGATTAGTGACTGTTGATCACAGTGAGCACAAAAGCAACATAATGATAACTGCAATTAATTCCTGTAGAAATTAATTCAACTATTCAAAGAATTTTTTCAGTCATTTTTCATTCACACCTTCTTGGCTGTTACAGCTCTGCTATGAATGTACTTTTAAAATGTATGTGATTCATATTTGTAAGATTTAAATAAGGTGCAGTTCCCTCAGTGGAAATGCAGTTCTGAACATGTTCTTTGCCAAAAGAATAAGCTCTAGGATGAGTTTACTGCTAAATAAACATCCCAAGTTGTCTTAAGCAGAATATTAGCAAACTCACAAATTAGTTGTTTTGCAGGAGGTTGGTTTTAATCATGATGGAATAGTGTAAATAAATGAATTATCAATTCAAATAGTTTCTATGCATTCCAGAGAGCACTAATGATTATTACAATGAATGGGGTAACTTTCAGTAAGGTTATGGAAAATTAGAATCATTTCACTGCGGTACTGATGTTTAAAATTTATCCTCTAAGGAACTTCATGTCTATCAGTTTGGAATCCACCACATGCAAGATAATAGGAATACCTAGAAGGAAAACAGAGGTAAATGGACACTGGATTGCCCTTCTTTCTGAATAGAAGAGGAAACTGAACGTTTATTTATTTGGACTCACAATGCACTAAAGGAGAACACTTCTTTGAAAATATGTTTACATATTACTTACAAATCATGATTAACCTATAGAAATGCAATGTGACAATATGGCAAAAAGAAATAAATGTGTATTGGTTGCTTTCTGCATGATTAATGCTTCTTTCCATCAGACACATACATTTCATTTTATTAAAGATCACATTTCTGATTGCAAGAACTTGATCATAAATAACGCATGCAAGTGGAAGTTGGAAATCTTCTAATATTAATGACAAGAAAAATGGATTTATTGAATAGTCACCTGCAGTTCATACATACATAAGCACATAAAATGATAATCCAGCAGAGGTACCATCTCCAACCTGGGAGAAAAGGTTCTGGTTTTTAAATAGCTTAATAATAATAGCAGTACATTTAGAGAAAATCATTTCTGTCTTCTGTGTCTAAAAAGAACAGAATAACAGCTCTTTATCAGCTACTTTCTACCTTGTCAGTCTATCTAGGAATTATAAAGTTTGTCTTCACTCATTCAACTGAATCCAACACTCAGTGTAATACTTCTGAACCCATGTATTTTTGCCAGTTTGGAAATTGAAAAAAAATAAAATAGAGTTGCTGATGAATAAAGAAAAGACTGAGACCTAATCAAATGGGACGCTTTGAACAAAGAGCTGACAGATGAAAAATCCAGTGAATTACAGAAAATATGTATAGTTCTGGGAAAAAAAATAAAGTGAACATGTCAATAAATGAACAGAATTGAAACAGGGCTAATAGCCTTCACATAAGATAGTACAGTGTTGCTGAGGCTGCATAGGTACTGTACACATGATTACAGAGCAGTACTGGGCTGGTTGAGATGTAAAGTTAGAAAACTCCTTCCTAAGGCCTGTGGTCAGCAGAAATAATACAGTTGCACTGTGGAAAGCACCTGTCAGAAAAGTTTATTTTGTGAATCCACAAATAGCTTTCCTATCACCCATATGAGGCTCCTTGCCTGTTTAGCCCACATGGAAAGAAACATCTGAGGACAAATAATGTGCAGCTTCATCCCCTACACTTCACACCCAGAGCTGGTTCACATATTTTGGAGCTGCTCTTGCCTTACCAGCCATTTACACCATCAAAGCTGCTTACTGTGCCCCAGCTCTGCTGGCTAACCACCCTTTCAGTTACAGCCCGCTCAGCAGCTCATGGGAGTATCTCTTGCTCAGTGAATGTAAAAAGAACTGGGATATTGCCCACGTCCATTACTCCTGGTACGTGTTGGCAAAGTACAGAGCAGAGAGGGCAGAGCTGGGGGATTCACAGGGGTAAGTAGCAGGTAGAGAAAACCTGATCAAGCCTTAGGCTCATTGTGAGCACCCAACTGTTTTAGAAAGAGAGCATATGTGGAATCTTCTCCAGCAGGCAGGGCAGCTGCCCCAGCCAGCATGGGGCACATCCTCTGAAGTTTCCCAGTGGATCCAGGGATGCTGAGAGCCAGACTGAAAAGAGGTGTTTCCCACATAAACATTTTTGCAGGATCTCACCAAGCCTATGATTTGTCAAACAAATTCTTTTTAAAATAAATAATAGCACTTAAAAAAGGTATAGGTTGGATTTCTGTTCCCTACTCCTGTTCACACATCCTCACGTAGATATTTGAAGACAAATCTACTGACACGAACAAAGTGCCCTCCAGACAAGGTTACAGCAGTCACACATGCAGCTATAGGAGAAGGATAGGAGCTACCACAGAGAGCAGACAATAATTTTTGTGCTCAAACAAAAATAATTAAATGAGAGATGATACATGCCTCGTAACAATAACAAATGAACTGAACAGCTCCTTGAAAACCAATTAAACCAACCTCTTACTTCCAAGACTTTGAAAGAAATTAATATAGCCTTAAATAAATGACATATAATTAAAACTTTAGGAATCCATTAATGCAAATATCATACCAGGTGGTCACATGAACCCACAGAAAATAATTATAATCTAAATATTTCCAATTCCAATTTGGGAGATTTAGAGTGAGATCTTTTTCTGAGTGTTTGCATTATGCAGACTACAGATGGGAAGGGGGTTAGGCCACTTTACAAGTTTACATCCCTGTCTAAAAACACTGTCTCAAAAAATTGTACAGATAGAATCAAAGTTGACAGAACTTGTCACAGTTCCATTCCCCACAAATGAATATATTTTCCTCAGTTTAATTATCCAGATACATATCTTAAATCAAAACCACACCCAAGTCCTCATTTCTGGCAGTCTCCTTCTCTGACTGTTGTTGACAGGACCAGATCCAGCAGCATCTTACACGTTGGTAGCCACCTCCACTGCTTCCAAGCCTCTCCGCTCAGCTCCTGTGACAAGCACCAGAACCAGGAGGGAAAAAAAGATGTACCTGCTTGCAGATGTATGTTCTCACACACTCACACCCCACAATATATATCATATATATACATATACAAACATTTCATTTCTTATTCTATGCTGTGCCAGAAATTGGGGAACAGGTGCATTGATGTGAGCTGATCGTACCTTACGTACTTCTAGTGAATTAATCATTGCTCTCTTCTTTTTCTTATATTTTTAAACTAAGTTTCTGTTGCCAAGTCTTTTTTTTACCTGCTTTAGATGGCTATACAGCTATAGTCTCTAATGATTTTCTGTGACAATTATAGAGTAAGGAACTCCCTCTCCCTCTGCTCACAACACTCATTCCCACCCCATCCTTTCCCTTGTGCTGATATGTCTATTTAGGGACACACAGGAACTGGTTCAAGGAATTGGGTCTCCATTTAAAATAGTACTGAAAGAGTATATAAAAGTAGAGGAATATTTTAATGTGAACCTGCTGCTTCACCTATTTTCCTACACCTCTTTAAAAAGATTTGCATGAAAACAAATAGAGAGGCAGGTGCAGGTCAGGAAAAAATCAGCTGAAGACAGAAACCCTCGAAACATCATTGCTGGAAAAGAAGAATGTGAAACTGCACTGTTAAACAGTACCAGGTATTTATTTAGCTAGTTAAGAAGTAATATAGAGCTTAGGAGGTAAGGTTAATATCCTGTTTGCTATTAACTACAAAGCAATGCAAAGAGAGAGTTCAAGTCAATCTTCAAGTGTGCCACTGGTGTTTGAAATGTATTCATTAAACAAAGGAACTACAGGAACTGTAAGTACTTTTCAAATAATTACTGATTTTAATGCTATTTTCTTGCAGGAATTTTTGTGCTTATGATGAATTTATTTGGTTTAAGGGCTGCAGGGGACTATTCTACTTCACAATTTTATTAATTATATATTCTTGCTAGAGTGCAATAACATGATTTTTTGCCTTTTTTGTTGTTGTTTTTTGTTTGAAGGTTTTTCCCTCCCTCAAAAAATTATTATTGCACAATAGACTTACCCACCCATAACTAACTCACTTTTCTGGGTTCAAATTTGCATTAAATTGCACTTCAAGATGAGAACATAATCTACTCTTTAAAGAAGGATGAAAATAGTTGTATGGGAAACTTCTGGGAGAGAGCAAAGGTTTTCCTAGAAAATCTTGATCTTCCAAGATCCTTAGCTGTTTCCTTAGTTTGTCCATAGTTCTTCAAGATCAATTGTCAGTACAAAAATACAGATCAAATTTTGAGACACTTTATTTCACAGTTAATGATTTACTCAAATAAAATTTACAGTTTGGCTCCATACTGAAGAACGTATTTAGGATTTTTACATGGCAGTATTCATCAGTAATTGCTTAGCTGCTTCAGCCTTATTTTTCAAGATCTAAATCTGCTTTGGCTACATTTTAAAATACCTAATATCCTCCTAGGACACATCATAAGAGTGTTAAAATCCAAGGCAGCAAGAAAGAGTTGTCCTATGGGTTTGGTGAATATTTTAATTACTTCAGGATACAGAAAAAAATCTTATCCAGAAAATATAATTTTACAGGTTCCTGTAACAAATTCATTTAACTGGAACACAAAATCACTAACATGAAATGCTAGTGAATTTTTTTAATTAATGATGTTCAGACACTTAATCTATTGGAAATTCTTCCAATGGCTAAAACAGTAGCGAAAATTGTCCAACATTTAGGAACCTCTAGGGTCACTTCTGTCAAAGGGAGGAATTTGTATTGTTCAGAATGTATTGTTCTAAACAACCATGTTTATGAAGAATTAATGCAAAATGAGCAGAATAAGAACAAATACTCTCTTTGAGCACTTTTTCCTAATCTGGCCTTCCACTCAGTTCCCTGCCTCAAGGGGTTTTGTTTCTGAGCTCCTTCTTAATGCCTGCCTGCATCTTTCCTTATCTGCTGGTTTTCCTTTGCTAACAAATCCAACTACAAAACAATTCCCTAGAATCTGGATTTATGACTAGTTATTGCCATTTGGCCCAAATATCAGCTTCTCTCTCTTTTTAAATACATCTGTCAATATCCACAGGTTGGTTTTGATAGTGTTAATGTCTTCCAGCTCAACAAGAGGATGGTGAAAGTCCATAAAATTTTCATTTTTACTCTAAATTCCTGTTCAGGTAGTTCCAGCCCTCATAAGGGTAGTGCCCTTTCTTTAGTCAGACAAGTAATAAATCACACTTCCCTTCTCTGTTTATAAAATCTAGAGGATCTGAGATAGGGATCCAAAGCTGTCTTAGAGTTTCATATTGTCATGTATTACAGCGGCTTCAAAGCACTTGGGTTTAGAAAGCAGCTTCTGTTCTCATCCAGGAGCAAAAGGGGCAGGAGGGAGACAATCCCTGAAGTCTTTTTTTGTTGCCATTGTTGCTTGGAATTTGAAAACTTATGCAATATGACTAAGCCGAAAGATTTAATCTAATATTACATCCCAAGTTATACTATAAATATGATTTGATTTGTTATTTTTGGAGCCTGTATGACAGCATTGGTTTTCATTCCAGATTACATCAAACATAAGAAACAGGCAGACAGATTTCCTAACAAGCAATATCTGTTTATCATCAGTTGCCAAGAAACTGCACAGTAGCTTAGAGAAATGGAGTGCTTTATTCCTATGGCTTAGGAGTCCAGACCAGCACAGGAACTTATGAAACCTATAATCCACACGTTTGTAATGTTTTTTCCTTGGAAAAAAAAATTTGGCTTACATTCATTTCATGCTAAAGGAAACACAGAGTAATTTTTCAGACTAAAATCCCAAAAGAGGCATTCATGCAATAATGTGACCAGAAATTATTCTCATACCTCTAACACTCCTTCTCCATTCATACAGCTCACAGTCTATCAGCAGCAAGGTCTTATTTTCTTTTATCTCTTGAAGAGTACAAGAGATAGGCCAAGAAGTAGCCTTCCCTGTACTATGATCAGCCATGTATTATCAACACAAATTAGAAGTAATTACTGATGCTTATGTATATAATATTCCTGAGCAATATATCTACAAAGCTATTGTTTCTATAGTTTTGTAAATATGAGCACAAAGTAACTATCATCAGTTTAATGAACTCAATGCAGTAATTGACTCAACAAAATCCTTCACCACACAAACATGCAGGTTAGAAGATTTGAATACAGGTCAGCAATAGTTCTGGTATTTTCAGTAATTGAACCATTTCTCTAACTCTGTAGAAATATGAACCATAAAGTGACAAGAACTTTTCTTTCTGGCAGTGCAATCACATTTAAATCCCATTCAGTACCAAGGTTAATCAAAGAAACAGGCTTCATTACAAGTATTAACTGCAATTTTAAATACCTTCCAATAAAACCAAGGGTTTGCTTTCACAATCTTTCAAAACATAGCTATGCCAGTGGAAAATGCAATGTACCTGCGGATGCAATAGCTAAAGCTCAAACTCTTTAAATAGTTGCATTTAAGGTCTTTCTGAAACTGTTAAGTAGCATTTGATGAAAGAAATAACTAAAAAATATTTTCTCCATAATCAGTCAAGCCTACTAGTATAATCATAAGATGAAGAAAAACATCTATTCTCCTACCAGCTTTATTCAAGTGTTGTCATAGATCACATACAAGAAACAAAACAAGATATATATCAATACCTAAACAATGTCTCTAGGAGGAAGTAAATTGCATGAGAAGATGTAAGTTTACCAAAATGATTGAGCAATTGTTCCTTGTCCCCTTCATGTCCTGAGAGTATTCATCTCTCCCCTAATCAAAGGGCTCACTTGTTCTGGATCTTAAGTCAGACTCAGAGTTGCTCCTATTCACTCAATCTGCTTACCCTTTAACTTACTATCACAGCCTTCATTAACATTTATAAAAGTTTATGTTGGTTGTACACTGATAATAGTTTTCTACCCTGAAAACATGCTGAACCATAGCTTTATTTGTTCAAAATTTGGCCTCCAGATGCTGTTAAATTCTGAAATTAAGAATTACAGGATAAAGACAAAGATCTGTAAGCCCATATTCAAGATTTGGAACTGGCGAATCTGCTATAATGTTTCACTTACTATATGTGCAATTTTTAAAATAGGATAATAACCTCTGTCCCAAGATTCTGTCCCAAGAACATTTGAGTGTTCTTCCTGTAGCTGATTCACAATAGTGACCCTCCACCAAGTACAGAAGTCCCCTCTAAGTGAGGAATTCTTTCAGATGGGGTGTGCTTAGACCTCCTGCATAACAACAGATAGGTGAAGCATGCAAAATATCTCAGAAAAGGTAGCTCAAAGCAAAGTTTTTTCTGTGTCCAACATAGGCCTGACAATCACAGATGTGATGCACCTACTGCTGATATACCCAGACTCCTATGTCAGTTGTCAAGATCCCAGTAAGATATGACAAAAGCGATGGATCTCTAGACAGTTAATGTAACAAAAGAAGCAAACATTGTATTGTCTGATTCAGACTGGGGCCCAAATTTTCATGTTTTTCACAAAAATTGTAGTTAGGACTAGAATTCCCAAAGTATATCTTAGTATTTTTTTAAAAAATGTACCTGAAAATACATCCATGTATGTCCATGGGTGAGACATACTTAGTCTAGAAGCAAATCCCCTGCTAACAGGTATTTGGAAATAGTTCTAGTAGGTAAAATAATGGTGTGATGAAGTCATCTCTCAACCGAGGCTCAGAATAAACTCTCCACTTTCCTCATAAAATATGCAATGGATGTCTCCTGATCTGCCTTTCTGGGATCTTTTTGAGCCAGAAAATTACTGTTCAACTTATTTAATAATAACAGACGACAGCTAAGGAACAGCTATGATACAAGAGACATAATGAGCACATCAACTGTCTACAAACTTAGAGGAGAAAGCCAAAAGGCACATACTCAAATACAAAATTTTAATCACAGACAGCAACACAACATAAATCCTCAGCTAACAATACCGTTCTAGACTGAAGAGACTCAGATTTTTTTACCAGTATGTCAGTGTGGGCTGCTTGCTTCCCCACTCACGGTGTTTTAAGGCTTTGAGTCCACTGGGTTCACTTCTGAAAGGATCAGAGGAGAGAAAGCCAGACACAGAAGATGGATTTTTACTTTGTTCTGTTTCTTTCCAGTAAAAAAACACAACATAAATAAAATGTGCCAGACCCAGTCCCTTTGAAGTTCTTACAGAAAGGTGATATATACCCACAAACTTACATCCCTCACAGAACAGGGAGAACAAGTAAATAAGGGAAGCTATGGGCTGGGCAGCTTAATACCACGTCTGTCCTTAGCTTCTACAACATACCTATGAGGCTATAGATGGTCTGAGTATGAAACTGCTCTGAATTGTGTCTGGGACTCACTCTCAAAAAAGAACTGCAGAAGTGACATGAACCATCTCTCTACTTCCCAGCTATACCAATGATTTCTCTGCTGCAGGCTTATTCCTACTGGGACTCACTGAATAATCCCAGACACACAAACACATTGTGTTGTAAAGGAGGAGAGACACTCTTATCCCTTGTAGAATCATCAGACCACAACAGTTTAATCTTTAAGATTCCAGGTAGACTGTCCCCATTGCTTTCTGGAGTGACACAGGAAGAGGCATACACTTGGGAACACTACTTTTGAAATGAACATTGCACACTTGCAAATGAGATCAGTAGAAAATAGAAGTAATAAGAGAAAATTCCACATTAAGTTTCATTTTTATTTGTCAGTGGAAACTATTGTTCCAATACTACTTAAGAATATTCTCAGACTACAAAAAAAGAAGATGAAAAAGCAGTACTGTCAACAGTATCCTTCTGAACACTGATGATGTGAGGACCAATCCTGAATTGAATTTCTCTCAGTGGTGTCAGAATAAGGAGTAGAGCACTGCGGAATGTTCCCATCTCTCTTTTCTCCTCAGTAGTCAACTGTGCTTGAGCTACCAATCCTGCTGTAGGTTCTAGCAAGAGACTACAGCTGTAAACCAGTTTTGGAGAAACAATAATCTTTAAAAAGAAATTCTCAATATTACAGAATCATAGAATTGGTTAGGTTGGAAGGGACCACAGTGGGTTTTCTGGTCCAACCTCCCTGCTCAAGCAGGGTCATCCTAGAGCAGATGGCACAGGATTACATCCTGACCATTCTCAAATATCTCCACTCAACCTGCTCCAGGAGCTCCATGTTCCTCTTGTAATCAGGAGCCCAGAACTGGGCACTACATTCCAGACTGATTATTGTCATACCCATGCTTTTAACAGACATATTTGCAGGCCTATGCCTTATATCTAGCTATTTATTGTAGCCACATCCGTGTGACATAGCCTCTAATTTCCATTTTAAATTACTACGAGACATCTCTCTGATTCTGTATTGACTACTAAGAATGTCAAAGTATTTATTTTCCTTTTTATTTTTGGGAGTTAGTTGCAGCAATGGAAACGAAGCCTGATCAGTGTATTCTGTCTAGCAGGTATAAAGTCCTTCATTTAGGCAGTACAATTGAAGCACCTACCATGAACTCTAAAGCAGCTGGGAGTTTAATTGATTCTTAGAAGTGCAATGAAAGTAGAGCAGATAAAAAATGACAGAGTTGTTGCTGATGCAAATGAAAATGTTACAGCAAAGCAGCTGGGGAGAATACTGTAGATGTTTACATTTTCCCAACATGCTTACATTGTTTCTTGCACATTTTCCAAGCAAAGCTCAACCTGGTTTTGCTCAAGGCCTGGAATGCAGTGGATTGTGTACAGCACCTAATATTTATTCATGCCATTGTCAAGAACATCTTTGCAGCTCCTGCCAAAGTCTGTCATTGAATGTGTTTGTTCAGCTGCATGGCAAAAACATAATACACAGTCATCATTTTTACTTGGTCACCTACTCAATATTTTTCTTCTCCGATTAAATTAACTCATAAATACTGTGCTTTTCATGCCAGAAAAAAATCTTACTACATCCATTCAACTAACACCCATTTGTACATTTTTATGTTCTTGAACATTTAGCTACTTCAATAATTAGTCCTGAAACAGTGGAAAAGCCAAATGCTCTAATTTACCAGGGACTCTGGAAACTCTAATCCCAATTCCAAGAGATTATATATTCAGGCAAAACTTTCTGCTAAGATATATTTAATCATTACTCACTATCAACTATAGAAAGCTGCATAGGAATGGAGAAAACAAGGATAGTAAATGACCTGATTAATAAAATGTCTAACACCACTCTGAATTTCCACAGGAGAAGATTGACTGCAGCACAGATGACAAAGAATAGCGTTAGATAACAAGAGTGAAACCAGACCACTCAAGGGAACCTGGCTAAACACTTCACCTTCTAGCACAATGGTTGCTGCTGCTCCCCACAGAAGGTAAAGCACAGATACACTCCTGCACTGCAGAGATCTCCTGCCTAGGATGGCATAGAAACCACAGCTCACAGACATTTGACTTTGTGTCCAGGAAGCACTGGAAAATAAGATTCCCCTGGGAAGTCTAGGCAGGTTTAATTTATGAGAGATGTTCCTTTTAAACCCATTCTCAAACATTTCCAGTGATGAAGACTCCACAGTCCTCTCAAAAAATCAGTTTTGCCATCTTTAGAGTCAGAAAGCTGTTTCCTAAGGCCTAATTTGAATTTGCCAGTGCAAACTTGTTCTATCTACCACAGAGAAAAAACCAATTCCTGTAAAAGGCTGCTGTAAATAAAATCAAAGGATGTTCTCATGGCCCATCAGTCTTCTTTATTCTAGAGAAAGAAATACAATACACCTTTTCCAATTTTTCATATATGTCATGTTGTTGTGACCTGGTTATTCTTCCCTGGACCCTAACTACCTTTGTGCCTTTCTAGGAGTTTGGTGCCCCAAAACCTGATACAATACACCAGCTCAGGCCTTAAACTGTACTGAGATGGCTGTTCAAGAAAATGTCATGCAACATGGTGTCAAACAGTCAGAATAGCCGTGACCTATTGTTTTTCCACTTTATGTGTCACCTGTTACCCTGTTTTAAGAGGAAGTGAAATTACTTTGACATGATTAGTTACTGACAAATTCCTATTCATCAAGTGGATGAATTTCACAAATTCATATCGGCTGCTACTTATTTCCTTCTCATCTTTTGGGGGTTAAAAACTAATTATGAATTATGGAAAAAACCCTTCGGATAAATAGGCATGTGGCTAGCCAGCATTCCTTTGCTCTTCCTCTCCCTTTGTGAAAGAACAGATGTCACATTTGTATTTTTATAATTTTTTCTCACTGGTCTTCCCTGTGTCCTCCAAACAACTGCTAGCAAATTTGAGGTGGCCATGATGAACTTGATTCTGGGATAATTAAGTGTGGCAACAAAATGAAAAACATTTGTCCTGCCCTTATGTTATCCAAAGCTGAGGCTTTACCCTTTTGAGCTGGTGTTAATTACACTAGCCAGCTGCTACAGCTGATGCATTTAGTGGAGCCTGATCCAGTAACAGGTACAAAATATTTCAGCTGTCACAGCACCATATATCCTTTTCTCCTGAGCTTACTTCTCAACTGTCTAACTTCAGAAGACTTTATCTTCCTGAAGACTACTGTTTTAACCTTGCTGCTTTACCTTTTTCTCTTCCTATGCACTGTGAGTTCTGTCTGTCACAATCACATCACCCAGCTGCTGCTGTCCTTGGTGTTCTGGAATGGAATAGTGTCATATCTTACGTATGTTCCTCAAATCTTGGTTTCTTACCATTCACACAGAGGAAAGTTTTGAACACTTGCTCAAGCCTTTTCAATGCCCATGAAAATCAGAAACAAACAATAGACTGAGTGGAACAGGAACTTTAAGCATTCAAAATTAACTGCCTGGCAATGACTCCCTGAGACACTACACCTTGCATGATTATAAAGAGTTGAGGCACAATGAAAGCGTGCACACCCAATCACAGTGTACAGAATTTATGGTGGCAGCCTGAAAATGTGAGCAAAACAAAGGAAGAAATGTGGAATAAGCCCTCAACCAGCAAATTGAGAAAGATGAGTTGTGACCTATCTAGTCCTGGCTGAGAGGTCTAGTTACATCATAGGACTGAAAAGATATCTGACAAGAAAAATTTCTCTGATGAAGGCAAAAGCTAAAATAAGTCTGGCTCTGAATTCAAAGTCCAAACAGAAGCACCCTGCAGCCAAGCTGAATCCAGATTAAAATTAGCCTGATCTTCACTGAGCTTCAAACACAATCCTTATGCTTTCGTTATTTGGTTCCACAGTGCTAGAAGAGATGAATTCCCTGTTGCCTTTGCTGTCCGTGTTTCCAGCAAAGCTTAGATATCATTGGACCCGAGAGGATGCACGAGACCTGTTAAGCAAGTCCAAAAAATCCTTTTGCCAAGGTAAAAAGTGAGTATCTGAGAAAGTATCTCAAAAAAAGGAAAATTGCCTCTAGAAAAAAACCCACAGACCTCAACTCTTTTGTAAGACTGATTTACCTTTCGTACTTCCCTTTTCACCGTCATTAAGAGTTTGCTGACCAGTGTCTTCCACAGTATGCCTTTACCAACAGTTTGACAGTTAAAGCACATAGAGTTCAGGGCCTTAGAAGATTCAGCTACTTAATTAAAAACATTATCCTTCACTTGAACTTCCAGATTCAATGCTTTTTAGTAGACCCTAACTGTGATATTGTCTAAGTCTGTTTCTTCTTTATCATCATGCATATGCTTTGAGCTCCATTTTGGACATCTGAGCACATGATATCCTTTCTTGCTTTTAAGCTGTTCTCCTTCCTGACCAATCTATATCCTTCATATTAATATTCCAGCCATATGAATTCTCCCACTCTGTGGGAATATGAATTGTCTGCAACTTCTGTCACTCTGTTATTCCAATTCAACTGTAATCATAATCAATTATTTACATTTTTGGTTTTCATTGTTTATTCATTTTATTTTTCAGTATGATTATTAATGATACTCATGACTGACCTGTTGTTTTGTTTCTTGCCCTTGTAAACCTTGTCCTTAGGATCAAACATCTCTCTATTACATGTAGTTTTTTACCCTCATGCAAGTTGGTGGTGATTATTTTAGTACATGGAGTTTTGTCAGGTCTATCCTTAACTCTTAAATTAAAAACCATTCTTTCCAAGCTAGCAAACGACTCTTCAAAGATGTTTTCTCTTCTTTTAGTGTGGGCTCAATATTTGCCCAACAACTTATAGAATATCACTAATAGTCAAGGTAGACTAACATTCTTCCAGTGTCATAGGCATAGCTACACATTCATCTTCAGGCTGTGGCTTGACTGTCAAACAGTAGGTTTTGCAGGAGTCCCACATCTCCATCTCTCTCCCATTTCTGCAGATCTTTTGATCTGCCCAGCATTGCTTTCAGCAATTTGAGGATGCAATAGAAGACATCAATGAGGCAGATGAGTTGCAGAAATAGTGATATTTTGACTCAAATTTCTGGGAAGCAGTATGAGCTTAGGGACATTCAGGAGAGGTTAATACTGTCCTGAAGGTGATGGGACTTGCTTGTCACTAACTTTTTTCCCTTTTTGGCAAAGTGGCTGCCTATCCATGAATCTCACAGCTCTTGATGGTTTTGGCTTTCCCCCTATTATCACCGAGACAATCTTATTGTGGTCAGAACAGGTTTGTTCTCAATGTTAGCAGGTGGCTGGCATGGTGTCAGACACTTTCCCTGCAAAATACAATAGACTAGACATTCCCTCCTTCAGTACTAATCTAGTTTACATTATCTGTTTTTCTGGTTTCTTCAGTGGTGATTGTATGTATCCTGTTTTATGACAAGAGGTGCATCTCTGCCTGACCACTTGCAGCTCTTTTCCCTGCTTTGTAAGAGATTTTAGTAGCAACCACAATCCAAACCAGATGTCCTTTCCTATCCAGCCTTCTTTGGAAGAGAATGTAGGTCGCAGTCCCTACAAATCTAATCCAGGACCAGAGCCAAGACATACAGGATCAGATCCCCATCTGGGCACAGCATTCAGTTTCCTAATTGCTTGCACAAACCAGGATGTTATATGTATAAAGAATTACATTATTTACTGCACTTCACCAAAGTAGAAAAACTGTAGTTTCAGAGAAGAAGAGAGAAGGGGGAGAAAAAGCAGGACAGAGTCAGCTTTAAACCATATATGTGCCCCTGTGGGATGCTTCAAGAGCCCCAGTAACTAAGTTATGGTGCACCCTGAGGTGTTAATGGGCTTCCCCAAAGTCAACAGCAACTGAAAATCCATGTAATTAGGCAATGGAAACACTCCCTCCAGTCTCAACATAGCCCCATGCCAGTCAGAAGCTTTTTTCTCAGTTACTGAGCAGGAGGAATGTTACCCTGCCTAGATCTACTAAATTGCTCCTTAGACCACTGTAGCTTGAGCACAGGAACCACAGCCCAGGTAAGAATATGTCACTTTTTCCTGCAGAAGGCTGACACTCTCTTTGTCAAAGATGGAATAGCCTTTTTTAAAATCATGTGACCAGAATATGGCTATCACCTGGCCAAAATGCTGTCTGGCTGTGTACCCACCACCTGAGCAGCACTCTTGACATGTGACAGCAATGCTTTCAGTCACCAGATATATGAAAACTGGAGATGACTATTCAGCTGCCAGACATAGGGCAGAAAACTAATGGGGGAAGAGCAGGTCCTTGAGCATTATCTCTTTGAAGTTTTATTACAGCAGAACTTCCTTATGAATATTTGACTGGCTGCAGCAGGAGGGCTGCACTTCAGCAGGCCTCTGTCAGACTCCCTCTGACGAACATTAACATGCAGGCTTGGGAAAAACCTCTGTACTCCAGAACACACTAGGATCTGCTAAATAACCCAAGACTCGCCTCTGCTAAGTGTTGTACATACTGGGGAAGGAAGCCTTTTGTTACAGGCTTGATAGGTATTATTTGCTATGGGTTTTGTCTTGTTTTCAAAGAAAGGAAAGTAAAATTAATTTAATAAGTAGATTTCAGATCTTTTACAAGACAAATTAATAGGTTTTGTGCAGTGATTCTCCTGTTTTTACATTATAGCACCCATTTAAATTACCCTGCTAGTTCACAGTGTTGGGAAAACCTGGTGAATACATATGGAACCCCTAAGTTGCCTTTGCAACTATTTGAAGCATTTAGGAATCCATCAACCAGGAAAGAGAACAGCATATTGCAACTACCATATGGGCATTCAATGTGATCTTGTCAACGGAAAAGAGAATTAACCATATTTTACATTCCTCCTGGCCTGCATTTTTTTTCATTCAGAATATGTATTGCTTCTAATCATGTTTTGTTTTTAAAAACTCATTACAGGGCAAGGAAATATCCAGTTTAGTAAAAAGCCTTAGCAGGTTTACAGTCTTCTCCAGTGATTACCTAATACATTTGCCTCATCTGCCTTCCTTGTTGTGTGAAAACACACTGAGGAAATGTGTAAATGCAGTGAATTGTTCCCAACTCTTTTATTCACCTTTCAGCATGCTAGTTCCTTCCCTTGGCATTGATATCATTATGCATTTGTCAAAGACAGACTGTCACTTTAGAGCTTCTATTATGTGCAAAATTTGGCAGCACATTTTACCTTTGGGATTTGCTTATATCCTTTGCATGTTATTGTACTGGTTTGGCATTCAGCAAATTCAGTACACCCACTTCTTTGATGTTCATTCCAGCCCCTAAATGTGGAAACAATGACTGAAATTTTGGATCAAAGCTTCCCATAGATGGCAGGCAACATAATTTTGTGATAATGTACATGAACAGAAAGAAATCCCATAGCTAGAATTTAAGTCTGTAACTGTTCTACAATTTATGTACACTAACATTCAAGAAAAGGGGAAAGAAGGGGAATAAAGAACACAGAGGTCCAGTTGAATTCATACCAGTGGGCAATTTCTCAATATAATTAAAACTCTTCTCTTTTTCCAGTATCAAATGCACATTCTTATAGAAGCATAAGAATTCATAGGTTAAGAACTGAACTGAACAAGTACTGACAACGTCTGCCTCATATTTGTTCTAGAATCAAGGAAAAAAATGACCTTCCCATTTTTTACTGTTTTCTAAAAACCAGTAGCAAGTACAAATACAGCAGCCAACACAGTGAAATGTAAAATTTCATCTGTGATTTAAAGTAAAAGAAGCAAAAATATTTTAAACAGCAAATTATTTTCAAGCCCAGCAGTTCCATTTATGTTTATAGTGAAAATGAAAATGGTTTGGTCTAGGTGGTTGTAAATCAGGTCCCACCAACAATCTAAATTCAGCTTCCTCACCGTTCATGTGGTCAGATCAAGGTGTGCAGAGGAACTAAAACATTTGGGTTTACTGATATATCATTTGACACAAACCCAAATTAATTTTAATTAAAATAAATAAAATCTATTCTAAAATAGCGATCCTGTTTTGTAGCAAAGGAATCTGCAAGTGCTAGGACAGCTTCTGGTGGTACTAGAGTTATGTACTAGCACACGGGCTCCGACCCCTCGTGCCTGGCTCTGTGCGTGTCCCGCCGGTGCAGTTTACTGGGCAATAACCCACAGGTGCGTGCGGCTGCCCCAGCCCACGTTTTCCAGCCAGGGCTTCCAGAGGGCACTTTTCCTGCCAGCCGTGTGCAACATTGCCATCCAGTGGCAAATCTCCTTACTCACATCCCTAGAACCCCTAGGAATCTCACAAAAATCCTATTTAAAATAAAATAAATGAACATGCCCCTCCCCCAACCCCCTCACCCTGAAAGGTAGAAAATTGTCTTCAGGTTAAATGTTAACTACAGAGAATCAGAGCAACACATCTTGAGTTGCTATAAAATCCTCTCATTGTGTCCATGGGCAGATTTTAACTGTACAAAGCAGAGTGAGATTTTCTGTTTGTTGGGGGCTTTGCAGGGGTTGGGGCAGTGCCCTGTGGAGGGGAGAGCACTGAGCTCCAGGCTGAGAGCCTTCTAGAGTATGCAGAACTGCACAGGGCTGGTACTAGATCATGTCTTACCTGAAACGTATTTACCTCTTAAGCAAGACTCTGGCTAATCATTTAAGGCTGATGGTTTAGTACCCTAAAATCCCACCCTTCCTTGTCCTGTATGGCACTGAGTTTCTTTCAAAAACAGCTGTGCTTTGTACTAAGGTAACAGTCTTGATTGCCTCATTTAAAACTCTAATATTCATAGGCAAATAAACACCCCTCAGACAGATATACATGTATGCATCCTATATAACGCTACACAGAATAAAGTACTGCCATAGTAAGTCATTCCCAAAGAGCATCAAATACATCCCGTTGCTTAAAAAAGTTATATGAAGATGCACAACAGAATTTGTGCATTTGGTAATTCTCAGCCTTGCACAGTTTCCTTGTTTTCACGTAACGTGTCGAAGGCCTTTAACTATTGAATTCCCATGTGATAACTGCTGACAGATGTACTTATTATTTTAATTCCTTTATGGACCGATAGACTAAAACACAGAAAGTTTAAATCACTTGCCTAAGCACTGATACAGCCAAGGATGGATCATGCAGAACTGACTCTTAGTCTCAAACCCAAGTTACTAGCCCACAGATAAAGGGATTGTGATTGCCTTTTTTAATCTAAGCAAGAAAATACAGCCCTATTATTTTAAATGTAAGAAAAAACAGTGTGTTTCAGGAAAAAAATGTGCAAATGGTTAAAGTTTCAAGACTGAGGAAGTATCTGCTCAGGGGAACAATTACATTAAACTTTTGCCTAAAATGTCTATCGAGGGAACAAACGCAATCACTGTCTTTAGAGAGCAGATGCTCTGCAGGGCTTGAGCTGATGATCAGCACAGTGGACTTGCTCATTCAGGCCCTGGCCCAGTGGATCCTGTTGCAGGAGTGATGCATTAGGCTTGAGAACAACAGTTTGGAAGTATGTAGGCATAGCTCCTTGCTTAAAGTTATAACTATGTTCAACTATCCTTTTGAAAAGGAGCTTAATGATAAATGAACATGAATATTTTAGTGCGTTCTCTAGAGAGAACAGGATATTTCAGGGCTCAGAAGCCAGTAACATGCACTTTGGCAGACAAGCTCTCCTCATCACATTCAGTCTCTCCATCCCCTCCAGTGCAAGGCCATTTCGGCATCCATGGAAGAACCTTTTGGTACCCTCCACTTTCCTCATCTCAACCTCTGCTCTCCTTCCTTGACCCCAGTGCCCATGTGTCACCCTTGAAGCTGTGTTGGCCTCCTCCAGGTGCCTGGTGGTGCCCCTCTGGAAGGGCTGACCCACTCCATGCCCCAGCACTACCACACCCTGCCAGCCTGAGGAGCAAGAGACCAGCACTGTGAACCCAAACTGGGCTACTCGTCACAGCCCGAAACCCAGACATGTTTTGGTAACTTTTAGGTGGGTTTTGCAGTACAGTAAAGAGGTCATCCATGATGGTCCATGTATGTTTGCTTATAACCTTCAGATAACCGTGTACTTTATTGCCTAATCTAACATTGCATTACATTTCTTGAGGATACTTTATACTTACAGGCAATGGTTTGATGGGATCACGCACAATAAACCTGTCTGACCAAATCCAGATTTCGGAACACGGCAGGAAAATTTGTTTTACGTGGTCAATTGGTCATGTTTTGTATCTCAGAACACATCAGACTGTCCATAAGAAAACATAAATTCTATAAAGTGGTGGCAGCTTTTCTGATTTACTGACAGTTGCTGGTTTGAGTTTTCACAAAAATATTTAGCTATAGGACAGTGTATTAGGCGTATTCTTAAAGGTAAATAACTGCAGCCAATAAAAGTTCAGCCTATAAAGGGTCCCATCTTCTAGGAGTTTTCTGCACCGAGAATTACTACCAGCATAATCATGGCTCCCTGCACGCTAATATTTCCTCTGATACAGTATGATCAATGTTGTGGAAAAACATTTATTATATTTCTTCTAGCTACTTAAAGGCATTACTGAATTATGAGCATCGCAAAACGAATCCACTGTGCATTTTTTCTTTATGTGACGTTTTTACAATCTTCATTTTCTGCTTTGCAGCCACTGAGCTATAGTGATCGCACTATGCACCCTCTTACAACTGACACAGGGGCCAGGAACTCCTTTCTGCTTTATTACATTTGAAATGCACTTCATATGACAACATTCATTCTCATTCTGCATTGGACCCTTATTTAAAGGGAGAAACCATTTTTTTTACTGGACCTGTACTTAAAGGGAAAAGTTATGAAAGAAATTAAAATGAGGGAAGAAGGTTTAAACAGCTGTTTCAAATATACCTAGTTAACAGAGGCGACAAAGTTTTGACTCAAAATGGGAAAAATGGACAAGTGGGTATCAATGTCCTATGCTGTTCTTAAATTGCTAATAATTGTAAAGATAGCAGTTTATTTTCTTTTATATTACATTATTTTGAGACACAGTGAATTACTGGGGATATTTTAACTTCACATTAAATAAGTGAGTAAGGAAGGAATAAATGAAAGCTGAGTCAGGAGTAAGATTCAGCTGCATAGGATACAAACTTGCAGACACAGTCCATCTAATGGCTACCACTCTCAGCAGTTGTAGACTCATTAAAACCTTGTGGTAGGAAGTCAGTTAAAATAAGATGGAAATACTAGCAGGTTCATTGAAATTATATTTTCCTTTGGTAAAGAAAATAGAATGCTACTCATTGGAATATATATAATAAGACATATGTAAATCTCTATAGGGATGAAAGAATTATTCACTCTTCCTGCCTTCGATTCAGTGATTCATCCAAATCAAAGTATAAATAGAAAGAGAGAGTGAGGCAAGAGAGAAATGTATAAGTTTGAGCACTTGAATCTATGATTTATGGCCTAAAGTTACAGCCAACTTTATTACAAAAATGACTTCACCTATTATAACCTTACCCTGGGCTCTCTGGAGATGGGAGGGGGTTGAACAGCATTAGACTATCAAGAGGTGTTCACAAACAATTCCAGTGTCATTCTCACTTCCCTTTCCTCTCTCACCCTTAATGCATACATATCATCTGTTGCCTCCTTTCCTGCTCCTTGATGTAGGCAGATCGTGGTACTTCTCTCTGTCTTCCTGTGGGAATTGGCCATGGCCTCTCATTTGTCATAAGCTCTGACTGAAAGGTTCCTCTCATATTCTTCTCTCCTCTTGTCTGAAGGACAGCGCAATTCTCAGGGTGACCCCTTTGGTAACCCTTGAAATTTGCTAATGACAGTTGCCTGCACGTTGGAGCTGCTGCTGAACATTTGACCACTATCTTTGAAGCACTGCACAACACACTAAGTAGCCTTTGATTTTGTGAAACTATTGCATCAATTTTCAGCAACTGTTTTATTAAATATAGATCTGTGTATGTTTTTTGGAGATTCCATGCTCATTTGCATTATTCCAGGGCTCTGTCTTTAAACTGTCTAGTGATAATTCTACTTAAGACAAATTAATATTCTCTAAATTAAATAAGAAACAGAATTTTGTTTCATGAATTCAGCCAAAATAGTGGAGCCCACAACAGACAGTTAGCAGGGGCAGTTCCACCACTGGTTATGGCCTACCACACAGGAAGCCTGAAGTCATCAAGAGATATGACATTTTTCACGTGCACAGAGATGCTGCATTGTTCAAAAGATCCTCACTGTCAGTCATGACAAAACTTCCTGTGGCATGAATGCAAGTGACACAGAGTGTCCTGTTGACATCCTGGGGGCTCTGTAAGGAGCTGTGTGTTTAGCATGAGGTGGTCAACATCATAGCTACAGGACATGGCCTCTTCAAGTAGCTTAGTTTGTTTCTCTCCAAAATAGTAGTTATCTTGATGTCATACAAGAGATATGACTGGCTGTCAGCCAAGTTTCAAAGCATAAATAAGCCATGATCTCATTTGCGTATAGTCTTTACAGGCGACAGTAACATGTATGAGTGACTTCTATATTTAGGAATGACAAGATGGGCATTATTAATAGCTTAATTGACATTAATGCAATTACCCCTATTCTTATTACAGTTAGTAGAATTACACAGAAAGCACGGGCTGAGGTCTCATTTTCCCTAGAGCTACCCGAGGATACGACATTTTCCACCACGCCAAATCTAGTCTTTGACATTAGATACTTAGCTACAGAATCATTCCAGTAAATCATTATAAATGCATTATAATAAAGATGTTATGAGCTATTGGATATTAACCCCCAGCCCCCGAAGAGAGATAAATACGCTAGTTGCAAGATTTCTGCTTCTGTCTTGCAATGAAAAAGGGGCTTTGCTTACAACTATAGAGTTGTAAAACATTATACCAATAATTAAAAAACAGACTTCACCTTCTCTGGTTAGATTAAAGCTGAACACACCCTCAGCATAAATAGTATATTCTATGAATATGAAGAACCAAATTTTTGGTCCATCACAACCAAGTTTTTAATCTACAGATGCATATTGGTATGTATACTGTTTGGAGACACAGCTATCATGTTTGCACATGCAAATGTCTCCATTTAAACATCTGTGCTTCATCTCCAGGAATTTAGCTTCCTTTTTAAATTTTGTTTGCTTGTTTACTTCTTTGTTTCTTACTCGTGGTCTCCCCTCAATACAGAAATGCAAGATTTTCTATTACTCTCTGATAAGGGAATAGATCACTTGCATGTTCCAAGACCAAGAAGTCACAATAAACATAAATTTCAGGCTCAGGACTGCCTAAGAGTAAACTTTCATTGACTTTACAGGAGTCATTAAATAAATCAGTTTCCAGAACAAATAGAAACAGAGAAATAGAAGCACCATAACCATACACTAATTATACTGAAGTAGCATAAAGGAGCATTTAGGATCACCATGGTAGGTCCTGGATGGCATGAGCAAGCAATGGTGCATTGCTTCCTTCACAAAGAAATTACATTGCAATTATATTGCAAACACAAAGCACTAATGAGTACCTGTTGGTCATTATGAAAACCAAGAAGATAATTATCACAGCAGAGCACCTAAAAGCCCAAACTGGGATCACAAAATTCATTTTCAAACCAAACATGAAGCTTTTCCACCAGAACATGTTAAAGAGAATATCTATATGGCTTCATGGTTTTGCTGGATCTTTTTTTTCTAATTGATTAAACTCAGTTAATTGTGGTTTTATTTGATTAAGTCTAAAGTTCACTGCAATAAACACTGTAATATGTAAATATCATTATATATACACATGAGTTTCTATGTCTGTGTTAGCATGTGTACACGTGGGTATGCACATGTGCAGAGGAAGGTTTTGTTGTCTTCTCTTTTCTTATTACCTCCTGACAGAAACCTGTAGGCACATAGATTATAAACTTTTAAAAGTCATATATCATTGTGATGCATTCCATTTTTAGTGAGCCTTTCTTGGAGGTGACTGAGAATAAATTCAGCTTGAAGTAGTCCCTGAAAGAGATCTGTCTCCAGTATAACTGACTGCTCAGCTGTGGTAGTTTGTCAGCTTTCAGGCCAGGGTTCATGTGCCTTATCTGTCCTGGCTATGCTCCTGATCACTGCTCAGACTCTCAGAGAGAACAACTCCCATACTAAAGAATGAATTAAAAATGAAGCTTTAGCACCAACCAGGCACTTCTTATCTTGTAAAGTCTTAAGTCAGGTACTTCATTATAGTTCAGCTCTTCTAAAACAAATACAGATCTGGCATCTGGTGAAAATCCTTCCCGGGCAGGTTTTATCTGTTCTAAAGTGAAACTCGAAACAAAGCTATAGGATATAATTTAGTGTTTTAATCGAACCCTCAGTTCACCATATGCATTGCATATTGTTTGAGGATAACATTGAAGTGTTTGCAAAGCCCCTGTATTTTTTTACAGAAAACATTTATTTTTTAGTACCCAATCGTTAATCACTGGGGCTTATCAGCTGTAGGGGCAAAATAATCAGGATGGTGGTGGATGTCTTGCCTATTGATCTCTCCAAAGCAAAGCTGGAGGCCTACGAAGATCATGATCCAGTAAAGGGTGTGAGACAAGGTCAGGAGAGATGAAATTTCACAGTCTGTAGAAATTAAACAGATGGTCTAATGGCCCTTTTCAACCTTCAAGACTAGCACTGTTTAGGAATATAATATGCCCATGAGGTGTTAGGCAAGAAAAGATTTAAGTCTGTGTTATTCACTTCATTATTTCACATCATGGTGCAAATTAAAACAAAAGACAAAAGCATCACTACTTAGGCACTATCCTAATTAGCTGAAATCCAACAACATTATGAATCCCCATTCTCTGCTCAGAGGAGACAGCAGGAGCTTCTGCAGCATCAGAGGGTCTGCTGTCATGGGGCAGTCTGAACTTGCCTACACTGACCAGTTTGTGATGTGGATGTCTGGTGAATTCAAGTCTAGCTTTGGAAGAGAGCTCTGGTATAAAAAGGTGTGTAACATCATTCAAAAGACATGGACACATTTCCTGACTGTTTGAGATTTCCTGTGCAATGGATAGTATATGGAACTATTTTTATAAGTAACTTGGCTTAAGAGAACAGGTTACTTCAGTTTTTGTCCAGATGACCTCTTGGCTCCACTTCACAGTCCCTTTTGCAATAAGCTGCAGCAGCTAAAGAAATCACTACTCTGTAGAAATTATTGAAACTACAACCCACCCACTCTCTGAAGAGTGTGTGGAGCCCATTAAAGAGGCACAGAGGGGTGGTGTGTATACTTCCCAGCTGCTACAATTCATTGCCTTACATATTCATATATATTTCAAACAAACAGACAAACAAACAAACCCAGCTTAATCGAAGTGAATGTATGAGGCTATGAACAATAGCAAATGAAGGCTTCGATTCACAACCCTATTTGGACTTGCCTGCAGAGGAGGAAAAAGTTACTGTCCCTCTTTGGCAGTTACGCAGTCCCTGCAGCTGAAACAGTGAAAGGTGACCAGCCTATATCCAATTCTGGTTTTCAGGCTATAATCTAATACTGATTTTCAGTCAGTCATGGAGCTGTCATTACCAATTGTCTGTGCAGTGAGTGACCAAATGTTCTAGATAAAAATGAAAGTTGACAGAGATAAAAAAAGAAAGAGAAGCCACAAAATGGATATATTTTAATATTACATTGATGGTACCTTTCCCAGGACAGAGAAGGGAGAGAAATAACAGCCTTAAAGCCTGCCACCTCACCTGTGAATCAGGTACCAACAGCCAAAGATAAGCAAGTCCCAGGAATGACATTTAATGGATTTCTGACAACAGCTGTATGGCTATGGTAAAGCAGACTCACAAGTCAGAGCCAACAGTGAAAAGCTTATTGGACACTACCTGAAGATTTAGTCAAAATTTTGTCTAAGAAGGCCAAACCTTGCTGCTGTGAAAACCAGTCTAACAAGCTCAGCTTTAAACACAAGCTGGGAAGGGGCAGAAGAAATTTCTTTTCTGCTATGCAACTATGATGAAAATAATGAGCATTCTTTCCCAGCTCCTAGGATAAAGGATGATTCCTGAGCATCACCTTAGGAAACACATTCATACTTCTGAGGACTGTTCAGACTTTCTAAGCTGAGAATTCCTCGATTGGAGACTGTGTCCTACTACTACTTCTGTTAATAATCTTAGTCCTGTCTGAGGCTTCTCAGACTTATTACAATAACAATACTAGACTAATGTACTGCTTTGGTTACTAAAGAATAAAGCTTACTGTGTATTTTTATCGAATTTAAAACTTAGATGTGTGAAGTATCACCAGCATGTACTGAATCAAAATCATCTTTTTAAAAACAAATTAAATGAGAAGTAGTGCAGAGAGGAGAGGACTACTTCTAACCACTGTTGATTACATCATCTCCAGTTTTATTACTGTTCTCCGTTTTATTTCTTTGACATATCAAGGCATTGTTCACACCCTGTACTTTCAGAAATGACACCTTGATGCTGCATGAGGCTTTTCTTGTAAACAAAGCAGTTTGCATACAAACTTCCTTTCAACTTCAAAAATAAAAGATTTTTGTAGTTATTAATGGTCCATTCTTGTGACTATCCATGGGTGAAGGGCATTTGCCTAGCTCACATCTTTAATAGCAAATAATTAATGAGGTGTTGGAAATTAACAACAATTAACAATGCCTGGGAACAACAGCAGAAGGTGTTTGATCCTCTTTAAGATGAAGTTGAGAGAATTTTTTTCTCAGGCAAGGGCTTTTGCGTGCAAGGAGGAAGAGACAGAGGGAGATTTCTAATGTGATCCTCCTTCTTCTGCATTATCTTGCTGAAAGTCATTGCAGTGACTTGTTGAGTTGAAAAGAGAACAGGAAGTCTTGTGTCTCTGTGGTACTGGTGCATGAATTCTAACTTCTGCAGGACTACTTTCTGTAGTAAATACAACATTCTGGTCTTTTCTATTCATGGTGACATCATGGTTGCAGAATGTTTTCATGTGTTTCAAAAGGATAGATATACTCACAGAATATGTTGTGCCACAGCTCAGGTAATACAACAAGAATATTCTGGGAGCATTCACTGCATGCTTGTTTTGTTCTCTTGGTCTTACCCAAGCATAGACAAGATACTTGATCTAATGCAGTACAGACAGTCTATATCCTCTTATGATTTATGTAAATAAAACACTTTTCTAAACAGGCAAAATAGTAATAAAATGTGCAAGATAGTCATAAGCACACGTAAGAAGAAGAAGAAGACTATTCCCTTCTAAGTGACATATTTTCCATGTTCCACAGAACTAAAAAGCTGATGAAGAAATTCAGTTATAGTTTTTCCTAGCTGCTCATGCTCCACTCAGTACAGCATACAGGAAGATAAAAACTTCAAGATAAGCAGTCAAGTCCCCACTCCAGCTCCTCATTATGATTTTCCAGAAAAGTCTGCTACAACTTAACTGAAGAACATACTCTCTCTAAATTTGAACAAGAAGCTGTGGAAACAGCTGGGCCGACCTTTTCCCTTATTGGAGAACAACAGAAGTATAGAAACTTTTCAGGAACCTGACCAAAACACACAGAGTTTCTTCAGCCTTCCAGCTTGGAATCCATCACTTTTAGCCTGTGGGATATAGTTTAAAGTGCTGCCCGATACCCAAGAAAGATGTACAGCACACAGCAAGAAAACAGATAGAGGAAAAATTCTTTGTCCTGAATAAATGAAGTGCAATAACATTTTATATGAAATAACATTTAAATATGAAATTGGGAGTGTCTCATTTCTAAGAGTGAAATGATATGGTAGAACTGAATGATAAGGGCGTGTCACACTCTGCCTCTTGCCTTTGCCCAAGTGAAGAAAAAACATTTCAATAAATGATGTTCTAGATGTAAATTATTAATTTTCTCCTAGCATGAGTCCAATCAGTGATCCCAATTTACAAAATAATTATTTGTATATCATCCCTGAATTTCCACATTTTTGGAACATAGTGTTACAATTGGCATTTCTATACTCAATGGGGAGTTTTAGAAAGAATAAGGAGAAATAATATCTCTTCTTGCACATGTTTAATGTTTGAGGTTTAAGACACTGACTCCAGAAGTAATTTTTTCTGTTCTCCTTCTGTTCGGTGTGATGCAAAGACTAGAATTGATAATTCCATATTCAAATGCAAATTCCATATTCAGAAAATTTAATAGAATACACATCAATTGTTTTTTATGTTTAGTTTCACACTGTGGAAGAGATTTCTTGCACTGTGGATCTGATGATCCATAAAAGCTAATGTGTGTGTTCATATCAATTCTTAGTATTATACTCACAACTTTATATTTCAGTCAGGCACTACCAGATACTACAATTTATTACCTATATTACTCAGATTTGTGATGGGAAAACTTTAAGTAACATTGCAAATACTGTGGCATGCTAAAAAATATGCATAGAACGCATATCTTGAAATACATGAAATAATTTTTTTAAATGAGTTTGACTAGAGAAAATAGTAGCATGAACTCAAGCAAAGTACAGTGGATGTTACTCCATCTTTTTTACTCCAGACCCACATAACAGGAAAAACACAAAGTAAGAAGAGTGTAAGAGAATACAAAATTTAGAGACCAGGTCTGCAAATATAGGAGTCTTGTCTGTAAAGAATAGGATCAGGAAAGACTGGAGAATGTTTACAGAGATAAAGCAGATCCAAGAAACTTCAGAGGTTTCTGTGTGAGGTTAAGCCTCCACTTTTCAGGTCAACTGCTGTGGACAAATTTGTCATTCAATGCATTGTGACTAAGTGATGGGAGCTCTATTTCATTTATATCTACAAGCAAGGGTCAAACACCATACAGCCAAACTGATAGCAGGCAGTTTCAGCTGAGCAAACCAGGTGAAAAAAGGAATGCACTTCAACCATTTGTAGCATCCCATTGACTTTATCTGTACTTCTAGGCATGCCAGCATGCATGGTATTTATGGCTTAAAAGAATTTCCGTCTGTAAGTTTATCACCTTGTAAAAATCAGTGAGAAAACAATTTGGATATACCAAGACTAGCTTACAACAGGGCAAATAGATTTCATTCTCATTTTGTAGCCCAGAAAACCTATTAGCATGATGTTATTTAAAGGTTTCATTATTAGAGCTCCACTGTGTTTCAGAAGAGCCAAACTGCTTCAGCTCAGCAGGTCCATCTACTGCTTTCCTCTGCCTCCAAGGTCATAAGCAGATGCCTATTGAAGAAAAAGAAGAGGGGAAGCATAGTTCCCTCTCATATTCTCCAGTTTCTTCCTATTTTCAGCTTGGGGATATTCTGAAGTAGATAACATTCTTACCCATGTACTAACCATCAATGAATGTCTCTCCCATGCAGCTCCCCAACCCCTTTTATAGCCACTGTAAACTTTAAGGATCTACAGGATGCCCTGGCAACAATTTCCAATTGATATCCAGGGCATAAAGGATCCACTATCCTGTGGTTTCTGCCACATCATGCGATTATCAATCCATTATCATACTAATCTTATCACAATATTCTTGGTTGTTTCATATAAAGACTGAGCATGCAGTCCTCCTTCATACAGCACTTCCACTGACTCTGTGTATTGCAGGTTTGGGAGCTGAGTTGATAACCCTGAATATGTCACCCACCCAGCATGCTTCTCTGACAGCTTTCTGCAGAGGACCAAGTATATGAAGCTGTTACTGTAAATTACATTATTGGGCTGAATAGAATCATAGAATCATTTTGGTTGGAAAAGACCTCTAAGATCATTGAGTCCAACCTGAATGGTCAGAAGCAGCTGGCACTACAGGATTAGCTTTGTCATTCACTGGTGAGCTGTTATGCAAAGATGGGTGCATTGCTAGGTGTTAAATGGAACACAAAACCCCCATGTGATAGATCTAGATATATAAGAGAAAAGATCATCTATAAGGAGAGTACATTAATTTAGACATTAAAATACATGACCCTGGAAATAAATGCAAATATTATGAATATAGACCTTAATTTTATAGAATCCCTTCTTCCTCTCCTTCATTCTATAGAATCCCTTTAGAGAATCCAAAGCATCTGTTTCCAGAGCAACCGCCCACAGCAACCTCTTCCGGAACCTCTAGAGAGAATTACACTTGACCATACCATATTGCCTTAAAACCTTAATGATCAGCAGACCTCAGGCATAGATTCTTCACAGCAAAGGTTCCAGCCCTACTTGGCACAGTGAGGTCACATGGGTAGCAGGGTGTTCTCTAAGTGTCAAAATTACCTGTAAATTACAAGATAAGTTAAAACTTATTTGAACATTAAACTGGCAAAATAATAAAAACATGATTTACAAGGGAGAAGGAAAAGACTTACAAGGGTTTCCATTCACTCTTTAGCACAATGTGTAGTGGTCCAGTCTTTTTTCCCCATTTCAATTGGAACTGCATTCCAACCAAGAGACACCTCTTCCTTTCTAGGAAATTGAATAAGTAAATGAAAAGCAAATGAACAAATAAATTCAAAACATGTGAATTGACTTTCTTTATTAATTAGTTGGCAAAATGTTATCCAAGTCTTGTTTGCTGCCCACTGAGAGTTACATAGGATACTCAGTTAAATGTATTATTACACGAGTTCTTCCAGGTAAAATACTTTACAGAAAGCAGGTAAAAACAACATGATATGCTGGGTACCATACAGGAAATGGTACAAAGCTGTCTGACAGTGAACCATCTGATAGAATTGATGACGTCATTTGCAATAAAAAAGAAATGAGAAGATTGTCAACAAAGTCATAAAATGAAATTACAGTCCCCCAATGTGAAGCAGAACCTAATTGCACACATTCCCTGCTTGTGTGTCCCCTCCCCATTGCAGATGTTTGCTTACCTTCTCTTGCAGATGGTTCAGATCATTTATCTCCTCTAAGGTGTCTTCTATTCCTGCCCACCCTGTATCACACCTTTTCATTCCAGGCTCTTAAGGATACTGAAGCTGTTGCATGCTCTTTACAAAAACAGAAGGTGTTCTCAAAGCTGATACAGGGTGCAAAAATTATTTTAAATGACCCAAACTTTGGGATTAGAAGTACCACCTGACACTGAAGTCTTATGCCTACTTGACAACAGGGATAGTGTAAGGTCAGGACTTCAGAACTGAGGCACTCTTATTGCAACACT
>NW_008671133.1:51536-53354 GCF_000695815.1 Acanthisitta chloris
ATAGATCAAGACATTTATTCAGAGATGCACAAGACAGAAGCTCCAAATACATATACATGTGTAAACATGGACAGAGTCAATCAATGTTTCACGTGTAACTCCACATGAATGTCAGGAAAGGTTCACAAGTTCAATCAGAAGGGTAGAGCAAGACTCTTCTGCTTTTTCCCCAGGGAGATATTATCTGATCAAAGGTTTACAATAAATCAAATATCATATTTGGCATAGTATTTTAAGCACCAATGATATGTCTCTGGGTTTCCTACTATAAATGCTTTTCTTTTTAATATTAGTTGGAAAATTCTGAAGGGAAAAAAGGACTGACAAAAATTTCACAGGGAAAAAGGGGTGGGGTTTTAATACTTATGAGGCAAACTTACAGTAGCTTGAAAATTGCAACACAAATATTTATTCTCCAAAGACACATTGATTGAAAGGGAAGGCAAACCACTGCCTTGTACTGATTTAAGCCCTTTGGTATAGCACTTCCCAACTGTTTCATTCGATAGGAGAGTTCTTAGTAATAGCCTGCTTTCTAAATGTAAACCTCTATTACATTCTCTGAAATGTTCCAAGAGGAACCTGGTTTACTACCATTTAATATCAGACTGGAACTGGACAGGTTTGTAAAATGTGCAGTTACTACATAGTAACTTCAAGTTCTACTATGCAAAGACAAAACAATCACTAACTCAATATGTCTGACAGTTTCATACAAAAATTTAAGTTGAAAAAGGATGTAAATCCAAAGGCAAAAAATTGCTATTGAAATTTTAATAGTCCTCTGCCTCTTGATCAAGAAATACTATATCCATTCTTAGAGATCTGAGTAAATATTAGACTTAAGATATCCTAGCAGTGCATCCAGATGCACACCATATTCTCATGCTAAGGCCATTCTTACCACTCCTACTGATTTCTTCCTGTGTTAAGCACAACACTGTAACAGCAAGAAATACCTTTGCTCTAATACCCATTGTGTACACACCATAAGATTAATATTTAAGCTTCTAGTCATAATTCATATACCAGATCAGAAAAGATTTTCACAACAGTTAGCAGCATTTTATTTACAGCGGACTAAACAGTAGACAGGGTCTTGCATTAGGAGCAAGTCTGAACAAAGTTAACTCTTTAAAAAGTGTTGAGAGAGAGATTTGTGTGCCATGACCCTTATAGCATCTATGTTGGCTGTGCAAAGGAATTCTGAATTCTCTTGACTATTCTAAGCAAGAGTGGGTGTTCTCAAGGGGGGAAGAATGAAGTACATCTGTTCTCAATGAATGGAAGTTCTCTGTGACTAAGGAGCTGATTAGACAACAAAGAGAAATGAGACAGCATCTTTCCACCTATCAAACAGAACCACAATTACACAGACTTGCTTCCCATTACCTAACAGTAAAGCTACTTAGTGCAACTGCAGTGTAGTCTTCCTTCCAAGTTCATTCCACTGCCTGCTGCCTTATGCGATGTGATTTGGATACATCACAGAAAAGCAGGTGAGTAGAGGATCCATCTACACTGGATAAGGCTAGATATTCCTAGGCTAGAGATTAGGAAAATGTTTTTTCCTGTGAGGGTGGTGAGACACTGGCACAGGTTGTCCAGCGAAGTAGGGTCTGCCCCAACCTTGGCAGTGTTCAAAGCCAGGCTGGATGAGGCCTTGAGCAACCTGGTCTGGTGGGAGGTGTCCCTGCCCATGGCAGGGGGTTGGGACTAGATGATCTGTAAGGTCCATTCCAACCCCTAAAATTCTATGAGTGTATGATAATATATCTGGGGGAAATGTCTTTTTCCAAATATCTCATTTAAGTGCAA
>NW_008671133.1:53386-72772 GCF_000695815.1 Acanthisitta chloris
GTAATCTAAAATACTTTCTTATCACTAATATAATTTATAAATGTTTATTCTAATTTATGAACACCTGCTTGACATCAACAGAACTGACACACCCCTCCAATTACTTTTCTTATGCGATGGCATATTTATTTCACTCTGATGAGATGAGGCTTTTCTAATTTCCTGTATAACCACCCCCAGTTCTCTGTATATCTCCCATTAAATTGTGAACAGGCTTCACACATATTTTTGGATGTTTGAAAACGGCAGGAAGAGCTTTTTGATGTTTCAGAACACGCTCATTCCCAGTGTCTTAATAATGTTTGCTTGCTAAACTCCTTAAGCTTATGCCATCCATATGAATGGACTTCAGGCTTTTGAGAAAGTTGAACATATCATTAACATCTGCCTAAACTGCTGCAGTCAGTGGTCTTCACTTCTAATGTCAGTGCCACTTTGAAATCAAAGTTGCAGGATTCCTGTGTGTCTTGCATTTAGAAGTCAATGCTTTATTTTCTGTGATTAGTCTGTAACAATGTCAAGTGTGAAATTTAAATTAATGAGCGCTTCACTTATCCAAATTACTTCAGCACTTTTGCTACTTTCATTGATTTCTATTTACTTTGGCAACCACAAATATGAAGAACATATTTCTAGATGTGACTAAACAGACTAATAATACGCTAGTATAGATGCACCTACTGATCGAACATTACACTTAACTCTAAGCTTATCTTGAAAAATTAACATAATAGGAGAAATATATTATTTATAAAGCACTGTTCATTTCCTGCATTTCAGAGTGTCACCTTTAAGTTATTTTCTTCCCACTCTCTCCACACTAATGATTGGCCTACACTACTGAAACACAGCAGTAAATATGGTATCAACATTACCCCTCCATAGAATCAATTTAAATTTGAACTAATATATTCATCATCCAGTAAATACCATCTCAGCAGCAGATAGGGCTGTAGCTTAACCTTCAGGGTATTTTAGCCTCCTGGTAGAGGCCAGTTTGAAGGAAGAAGATGCATTTAATTCATAGAGGTAGTGAAAAATCATTCATTGCCCTCTGTCCTTCCCCACTCGTCAAATAGTCATTTATTTTATTTGTTAGAAATTTTAAAACATTCGTATTTCTTGCTAGTATTTAAAAGAGTGCTAAGAGTGGAAAAAGCTAAAGTGATAGTTACCTAGAAAAAAAAAGACAAGGCCCTGATCCTCTTCCTATAGGTTGGTTTGGGGGTTTTTTAAAAGAAAAAAATAGAGAAGAAAAGTGAAAAAGAGAAAACAAGCCTCCCCAAAGGGTATTCAGTGTGTTCATAATGCAGCAGGTGGCTCAGAGACAGCGTTGTGCCAGCTGGAACTCAGCATATGCTCCACAACATAGGGTTACCCTTGCCCTTCTGAAAGACACGTATTATTATACAGCACACCCAAATCCACAGCTACTAAAGCTACATACGATTAATAGTGTAAAAGAATATGGGAGGGGTTGAACTTTTTAACTTTTGTTTCAAAGCCAGATTCTGCCATCTCTTCAATTTCCCTAAGAAGCTGTACCTAAACAGATCCTTGCAAAATCAGTTATTCAGTCTCTCAAGACATTTGTCTACTAATTAAGAAACTCGGACAATGACTGGTGTGCCTGTGACTTGAAGCCACTTGCTCCTGTAGAATTACATGTGTAAATCCTCTGGGCATCACTGGAAGATGAAGAGTGCAGCATCATGAATAGCCTAGAAACTTCAGTGTGTCAGTCTGTTGATGCTGGAGATTTATGAATTTTTTCATATATGGAAGATTGTGCTAGCATGGTGCTACTTGCTGCATTATAAGTTTGAAGAGTAAATGACCTCTCTTCTTTCTTTGGTTTCCATTTTGCAGGAAAACTTACTGCCCTAGAGAACAGCTCTTGGGGATACTTGACTAGTAAATGTGGCAGTTGTGGAAATAAAAAGGTCTCAACCTTCATAATTTCTGTATCTCAGCTTCTCCTTTTTTGCTTCACTAATTTCTATCAATTCAGTAGACCAAAGTCTTCATTTTTTTAAAGGACCAAATCTGAAATATTTTCTATTTGAATTCCCAAATGAGCCTCCTTCCTCCAGACCCTACCTGTGATCCAAACCCTTCTGTTATTCTCAGGTAGAGTGCTGCAGCATGATACCAGTGTAAGAGGATCTCTAACACAGTCACTTTTTAAAGTGGCATTTTTAAGAGCAAAAAGGCTATTTATTACTTCAGAAGACATTGTCTCTATATCTATGATTTCACAGGAAGAATGATATGTTCTTGTCAGAATAGATGACAGTACTTTTCTCTGTAGAAAAGGCTTCTAAGAGCAGATGACAGATTCAAAATTGGAATGTTTCTAGCAAGTGCCCTATACATGCACATCTCAAAGTGTTCCTGCATCCTTTGCTGCAAGCACTACAATGCATGTCTGTCTCTCCTGAAATCAGAAAGGCATGTGAATCAATTTTGGGTTCAGAGTTGCACCTTAGTCTGACTAAGCAATTACACATGAACAGCAGAAGGCTCACACAGGCTTTGATTTATTCAAAGATCCCCAAAGTTCCAAGTAAAATGTGAAAACTTTCTTGATGCTTGAATCCAGATTGGAATTTGTTTCTTAGTTTTCACTCATTTATGAAGATGTTCTGAGGCTCTACAGAAATTCTGAATTAATTTGCCTATTCAAAAGTCTCTTTAAAGTAGAGAAGAGATGGACAGGACCGTACCTATTAACAGGACCAAAAGGATTGTACACTGAAGGCAGTCACCAAAGCTGAGATTTGAGAGGATTATAGAAAAAGATGTGAAGGATGACACAAGCTCTTTAATGACCTTTTAAAGAATTCTGGAATCCACTGTTCACACTATTAGCGGACAATGTGACCAAACAAAGGTCAGATACAAGTCTGAATTTTTAAATTTCAGTTATAAAGATAACACTATTTTTCTGTCATTGATCTTCTAAGTCAATATTAGAAAATCAGTTAAGAGAACTCATTCACTTGATGAAAGAAGCAAGTAAAATCAACCATGTGGTTCAATGAAGGAATGCTTTCTCTCAATGTGATACATACACTCACATGAACAATCCATGTCATCGGAAACAGATGGCATGTTGGACCTGCTCAGCCTGGAGAAGAGAAGGTTGCATGGAGACCTCATAGCAGCCTCTCAGTATCTGAAGGGGCCACAGGGGAGCCAGAGAGGGACTCTTTGTTAGGAGCTGCTATGACAGGACAAGGGGTAATGGGTTCAAGTTGAAGGACAGGAAATTTAGGCTATATATTAAGAAAATGTTTTTTCCTGTGAGGGTGGTGAGACACTGGCACAGGTTGCCCAGGGATGCAGTGGATGCCCCAACCCTGGCAGTGTTCAAAGACAGGTTGGCAACCTGGTCTGGTGGGACGTGTCTCTGCCCACAGCAGGGGGTTGGGACTAGATGATCTGTAAGGTCCATTCCGATCTCTAAAATTCTATGATTCTATGATTCCGTGATTCCATGAGTTGTGCGATTTCTTCTGGTACAGTGAAAACATGACTAAACCAGAAGCCAAGGTTCTTTCGGACATCTTACCACTGGTTGTAATGAGCCATCCTGTGAATTCAATCCACTGACATCCCAGTGACCCAAGAACAGTCTTCACTATGTCGTTTCTCTGCTTTCTCACCCTGTCATAGTCATAACATTAAGCACACGAGTTCTGAGAGCACTAAGGCAGATGGTATTGACATATAGACAGTTGGCATTTCCCACCCTACACCATCAAAATGGAAGTACCTGCAATTCATAGAAACAGAGAAGATACTCCAACTGCTCAATGCCCACCAATATTTTTACCCCTTTCACTGGGCTACTTGTTTGAAAATAAATACATTGATTGCTGCACAAAGTAATTGTTTTGCCCCACACAATGCAGTGTTTTGCATATTTGCTGATGTTTCCCCAAAAGCACTGGGGGAATGAATCATTACTGAAACAATTTACTTTCAGTTAGTGCATGAATGCCTTCCCATGATGCTTTGATGCTTTGTTTGTCCTCCTATAAAAATTATTTATGACCCATGTGTGATCTTTTAAATCAGAATACTTATTCAGAAATCAAAGCTCCAGCATGTTAATGCAAGTAGAAGCCCTGACTAATTTTTCAAAGCCACGTTGAATATTCAAAAGCTAGGACTGAAGGAAAGGAGTTAACATTAATTAATATTTGAAGCAGTAAAATAAAAGCAACAGTGAAGCTAATTTTGCAGGACAATTAATCATGAGTCTTGCTAATTACACATGGGATTTTGCAAATGATTTTTTTCTCAGGTAGCAGAGTAAAAATGATAATCCACTACCCATCAAAATCATTGGCTCCTCACCAATGTCCCCAGCAAGAGCAATTAGTGGGAACAGCAGAGCCCTAGTAATTGCATGTCAAGAGAGGAGAGTGCTAGAATTTTAATTGCTCCAAATAAAGACCACTTGCTCATACATACACCTGACTGTCCAAATCTAGTCTGCAAGCTGGAGCAAGTATGTAACCACTTCCAGGTGTCTGCACAAAAATAACTCTGTGGGAGAAGCACTAAGCAACACATGCAGTTTCTGGAAGAAAAATATCAATATGCACTTATATTCTGAACTGCAGTGTCATCACTCGACTATAAGAACTGGGAAAAAAAATATATCACCCACTTGGGAAAAATGTGCATATTCTTTATATTTGCCAAATATTTATTACTGACATTTTTTGAAGAACTTTAACTATCTTCAGGGTGCCAAGGGCTTCAAATTTACTGAATTTTAGGATCACCAATAAAATGTTTTTAACAAGACATCTCAAGAGGGCATAAAATAAAAAATTACCATATTCATGAGAGCAAGCCTGTAAGATTGCAATGCTATAAACTGGATGTCTATAATTTGTTTGTGGCTTTCTTAATTAAAAAAAATCCCACCCCAAACAACTAGTAATTAGAGACTCCAGTTCCATTTTTGCGCTCTATCCCACTCACTGACATGCTACCTTTACTTTTTTTGTTTAATATACCTACACATGGATGCACACAATTGCAAATAATCAATAATATTTAAGTGCGTGTCCAAGATCTAAATGATGATGGATATATTTAAATATTGCTTTTCAGGAAATTATTACTTTACTGGTCATGTAAGAACTTAAAACATGTATAGGTTAAAAGAAACTCCTCCTTTTTCACGATTTCTCTTTAAGCTATTTACCATTTTCTCTCATTTTTAAACGAAAGGACTGAATTGCCTTCCAAATACCACTACCTCCTATTGTCTTTTGCTCTCTCCTTCTGCTTCTGTGTATACCATATTGAAGTACTAAACCACTTACTTTCTGCTGTTAGCTTTGTTAAGCATTAAACTGAGTAGTAGCCTTAACTTGTCTAAATATATTCTTTGCATGTTCAAAATCACTGTACACTGTTTATTACACCATGACTGCTTGAGAGAAAAAAAGCAGGTCATGCAGAGTGCTGCTTCCTTTCCTGAATTACCAGCAGATCACAGGTGTTTATCAGACTCCCGGAGGTGATTCAGGTAATAAACACCAGGATGGCAGTTTAAATGGTTAGAAGCTTTTCCATCAAATACAGTCCTTGCAGTCCTATCGTTTTGCATATATTGCTCACAAATGGCAAATTATTTATGCAGCCTCCTTAAGTGGTTCCTTATGGTTTTTACTTTATTTTTCCAAAGCAGGAACCTTTTGAAGATGTGTGCTCTCATGACAAGGCAAACTATCATTCCATCTGTAGGTCTGACTCATTTCTTAAATCTCACTGTAGATATATAATGCTGGTGACCTTGTTTTGCCCTTCTGTTTAGCTCAAATATATTTTCTAAGAAGGCACCAGTATCATAGCAGAAGTTGCTATTCTGTGCTTGTACAAGCAGATCAAGAATAAACTGTATGCAACAGAAAATGGATTTTAAATAAGGAAAGCTTTGTCAAATATTTCTTTGTGAAAATATAATGACAATAGGCATTGACTAATGATTGCTACATCTAAAGCAGGTTTTAGAAGGATTTCCTGTAAATTAAAACAGGATGAGTTTTGGGAAACAAAATGTTTAGATGGGATTTATTTTTGTCTAAGCTGACAGAAACAAACTTATGTAAATTTATGCTACTGCATAAAGTTATTGACTGAGACATACCTCTAGCAATTGCCCATTACCTGTTAATAACTAGAATTTGTTTCATGGTGCTGAATCACCTAAGCCCATATTTAATGTCAGTTGTGACATGAACCAACATACTGGTATGCAGACCACCTGCTTCTTCCCTTCTTGACAAACAGCTCTGCAATAATCACTTAGAAATTCCCTACATGCAAAGTAGATATCAGGAAAGAATTTATGGTAGTTCAACATAATTTAGCACCAGGAAAGAAAAAAAAACCCAGCACAATATTAAGTTTCTAAAAGTCACTGGATCATAATTACTGCACCAGTGGTGTAATTTCTATGATTCTCTTCAAATTTTGTCAGTCATGTCCTCATCTGCAGAGATAATATGGATTTCCACAGAAGTACTATGGAAACACTCAGAATATCCAAGATTAGCTTCTGCTAATTTTCTACAGTTTGACAGATAACCTCAAGCCACAGACTACAGATTATGGCTGCATCATTTTGATCATGGTGGGTAACAGTAAACAAATATTGCCATTTCTGCTATTTTACAGTATGAAAATTAACCACACAGAAAACAAGCAACTTGCCCAAGAACACACAGTAGGTCTATAGCAGAACCAAAACCTGAATCGCAGTCTACCAAGCACTAAAATCCTACTGACCTCACAATGCACACTTTCTGTGTGATTAAATCTCACAAATAAATGTACAGTTTTATAATCAGCACATTTTACATCTTAATGAAAACTTATTCAGAATATAATATTATATGTAATGAGGAATGTCAAATATTGTGCTATTCAGTATTAAATTGAGATGGTACTTCACTCCTTTCTTGTTGTCTGTTAAAGGTCTAGGATGTTATTTCTCTACCACTGTCCATATTCTTGTACCATTTCAGATGGTCACTGAAGCAAACCTGATCTTACCTCACAAGCTGTGAAAAACTTTATAGGACCTTCCTTAACCAATGTATATGAACAAAATGCTGGACAACAGAAAATGCTAGTAGGTTGAAAGCAGACAAGAAAGATTTTTGGGGAAAAAAAAGAAAGTAGTTTTACATGCCAGTTCTGTTTTAAAGGAAGAGGAACAATTTCAAAATGAACCCCATATCACAGGAATGTCTCATTTGCATTAAACAAGGAAGACTGAAAAACTGGCTTGCTTGGGGAACTTGTCTTTTTTCTAAATATCTTGAAAAAAAAGCAAGGTGAACTCATTTCACGTCAGTAAGTTAACTGTAACCAGAAGCCTTACCAAAGCCAATGAAGAAATCAGATAACAGGTGAAATGTATATTTAGGAAAAAAAAAAAAGTGAGTTGAGTCTCTGAAACAAAAAAAAATAAGGAAATAAAAACTCTACAAGTAAAAAATCCATCTCTCTTATAATCTCATGACTTTGAGACACTGATATCACAAAGCCTTAGTACAAGTTTCACTCTATTGCATCGATCTTTCATCTTTGATACAAACATAATATACCAAAACAGCTTAAGCAAAGCAACTTGAACAATGGTACTGCACATGGTATGCAAATTACAGGTGGGTTAAATAATATACATACAGTGCAGCTGTTTGTTATCTGGCAAACAGGTGTTCGATTTTGAATTTGCTGACTAGCCATAACTTTAATGACTTTTCAATGAGAGGTGAAATGGGAACCTGGGGAGCCTTCCATTCATGCTTGTCTAGCTATTTTGGTTTTGTTTGTTTGCTAAAAAGTTTCAAAAGAACATGATATATGACTATCTCACAATATTCTTTGTCAGAATCTCTTACTCTGAGTAGAAAACTGGGAGTTAATGAACCAGAAATGAATGTGTTTAGATACTGGAGAAAAATACAGCAGAAGATGCGGCAGAGGATGTCTTAAACACTTCAGTCTAAAGCATCAAGACGTAAATTGCTGCACATCAGAGAAGGTACTTTACATTTCTAGCTAAGAGTCTGGCCCCACATGCTCAAATACAGGAGATAACAGCATCAAAGGCACGAGGTTCTCTCTCTTGAATTTGGAGTAATAAAAGCGCAGTGTAGTTCCTGTGTCTGCCCACAAGTTAATCTGGAGTTCCTAATAGCTGTACCCCATAAACTCTCCAGCATATTATAGAGCCATATTTTTAAACACCTCAGGGTGGAATGGTTTGAGGGCTTTTTGCCTGCAGTGTTACACAGTGGTTAGTTACACAGACTGATAGTGATTACTGCACAGGGCACCAGTGCTTCCTCCTTCCCTCCAAGCAAGACAACTGGTTGTGCTGCTTTGCTACAAGCTATGGGCTTTTTTTTAATATTTTGACTCACAAAACATACATGTGAAATCTGGGTCACAATTCAAGATATACTACTATAAACAAAAGACTAATATTTGGTTTAAATGTCCAACACCAAGGCACAATTTAAACAAAAACACAGTAAATTCAGAGCTGAACCATGACCTTCCTTCTTCAGGGTATGCAGAGTTTAGAAGTAAGTCCTATCAAAACCAACAGCCAGAAAGGACTATCAGAGTAGTAATCTAAACTGAATTAAACACCTGAACAGATATTACAGAGCAGGATCATTAGCTAAATGATTAGACAAAGCTCTTGGGCATCCTACTTATCCTCTCAGTTATAAAGAATGGTAAAACTACTGCTCTACTGAGCACAAAGCAAGTAGACAAAGTTGTGTTTTGGAAGAGGAAAAAAGCTCTGACTAGAAAAGAAACTTGTCTAAGATTAATACAATTGTCTGATTTCAGGTACTTTACATTCCCTCTCCCATATATCACTGCACACTTTCACAAAATGCCAACACATAAGCACTGTAATGCTGCATACTCATTAATTATGCCATCAGTCACCCATCCTAAACATGCTGCAGCTGAAAAGAAAGTGCAAGATGCATTTTCTTTACCTCAAAGCTCTTTACCTTGGTCCTGTCCCTGTTTAAAGTTTCCATTCACGTTCCTCCTCTCCTACAGTCTTTGACCTATTTAGCCTGTTACTTGGCATCCTTCCAAAAACAGAAATCTAAAAAATGTACAGTTTGGGAGCAAAAGAGAGACAGGGAAATAACCCTAACTCCCAGAATAAACAGGATGTTGATATAAGAGATCCAGAAGTTCCTTCCCACCAGACAGATCAATGAACAATTATCTATAAAGCATAAGGCTAGGCAGCAGGGTTCAACACTGCTCAGAATTATTTACTTCTTCTGTAATTTTAAAAACTATTCTCCTTGCCCTTCAGTGTGAAATATATGTATGGAGGGGCTCTGAAAGCTGAAAATTCACTAGATGAACTAGGAACGAGCTAATAAAGCAAGTTCCCTGTTACAGTAATAAGCTGGGGAGGAAAATACCACTCTCCCATAGAAATAGCACCTGCATATGACTATAATCAATCTGCTATTCATCACAGCAAATATTGGTACAGAAAGAATCAGCCTGAAGTCCCTTTTCATTAGGGCATAAATACTGCTTGTCTTTTGCAGGAATATGGGGCAACTGTGTGAAGAGTTTGCAAACTCTGTATCCATACTGCAAGATATCCACTCATGCAGGCTGGATGATGCCAATTTCAACCCAAGCACCAAACATTTTGTGGCCTAATTGTTCTAGTATCCTCATGCTCTGTGAAGCATTACCTCCAGCCTCCAGTGCTGTTTTAAAGGCATTCCAGACAGCCATATTAAGAGAAAGGCTAGGACAAGTTGCTTGCACTGTACCAGCAGGCACTATCTACAGAGTTGCCATCTGGGACAGGGATGAAGCAATGACCTTCATTCTATTTAGCCACCAACACATGGGTTCATGCTTTCAATAATCTGCCCCACAGCCGTGATTGCTAAGATCTGCTGTACACAGATGTCCTCACAGAGATACAGGTGGAACTAGCATCGACATCAGATGATAGTAAAATAGCAAAAGGAGGCCTGAAACAGTGAAGCCGAAGACTGTGGGTAGGGAGGATGATAGCTGTAAGCTTCTGCCAGGAAGGAAGATGGCATATGACCCTATTGAGAAATGAATTCAAGAACATGCAGCCCATCTAAGAGAAGCCTGCTTCCTTTGACCCCAGCTGCCCTCTGCACACGTGGAAGTATAAGTCAACAGCCAGTGAGGGCTTTTATGAACATCTCTGCCTAAGTAAGGACAAAGGAGGTGGACTCATCCCTACAAGAGACTATACCATGTAGTCTTTGGACATCAGCTATGGAAAGAGGGAAAAGGGAAGGACTGATGTTTGCTCTTACAGAAACAGCTTGAGGTGAATGCCCTCAGGCTTGCTGGTAAGGCATAAAGCACTCGTCCCTGAATGGCCTACAGCACTGAACACCTAATGCAAGCAATGAAGCAGCACAGATAAATGCTATCTGCCAGACATCCATCTCCTGGCAGGCCCTGCACCTGTAGAGTGGCAAACTTGGGAAACAATGAAAGTGTTACATGGTGCTTTCTCAATGAAATTATATCAAGTGAAGGATAAGACTAGCACAGACTTAGAAACTTCCCACTATCCATTTAGAAGAGAATAAAGATGCAAAAGGCAGGCTTGTGACTGCTCCAGAAAGGACTACGAAGGGCTTGCAGCAAGCACAGGGTATAGTTTCTCTAGAGACTGGACACCAGGTCAAATTACTATATCAGCAAGTGTCCATGCCCCCTAAGAACATTTGTTCATACTGGGAACATAAGCAGCAGGATAATGAGCAGCTCTGGATGCTCCTGAGGACCTGAGTTTGTGATCCTAGTCACCAGCTGCAAAGGAAGGCCCCCAGCACAACTGCATTTGCTCCTACACCTCCTCTTGCCTTTGGAAGGCAAAAGATACTTGGAGATATTGTGCAACCTAGTCAGGTGGGAGCCTGAAGGGAGTAGGCACAACCCAACTGAAGTAATTGGCCTGGCATTAGTAGAATAAGTGCAAGGTAGAATCAATTTAGCAGATAGACAGGCAACTACAGCCTGTAGGAAGCTAAAACACATGTTTATAAAACCTATGCTTTGGACAAAGCTTATCCAACTCATGGACAGACAGTCCATAGCCTGGACCAAAGATCTGAACTTCAAGAGCTGAGAGATTCAGACACCTTTATTTTTGTTTACATTATATTTAAAGTCACAACTGGTTCTATGCTGTTAACTTCCTACTTTGTTGTCTGTGCCCAGCTTGAATATGGCCACTTTTTACACTCCCCATCTTTGCCAGGATAAGGTAGTCAAGGCTCTTGTGACGAGACTTAGAGGAATTCCAGCAAGTCTCAGCAAGAGATCTCTCTTCTAGCTTCCTGTAAAGAACTTCTGACTCATCTTTATGACTCATCATAAATAGTTTGTTTGGAAATAATCAGTGGGAATTAAACAGTTCTAACTAATCACATGGAAAGGCTGGGTTCATAAGCCCTGGATGTTGTCTAAACTGTGTTCTAACTTTCAGGGTGTTCCCTTTGCCCACAGTCTCTCTTTGTGAGGACAGGAAGAGATTTTGTGGTGTTTGACAAGCTTTTACACTTGAAAATATGTTTGAAAGAATCATATCAGTTGCAAGTGTCTTCCTTCTCAACTCTATTCTCATTCTAAGACTTAGCTTTGCTGTCTCCTCTTGTTCTTTTCCCACACTGAATTGCTGTGTGGCAATTTGTGAGGTGTTCAGTACAGTTAATTTCTCTCCCAAGAATGACACTTGTTTCTGCTCTGGAGCTACCGTCATCATACAAAACCATGAAACCAGCCTCCACATCTGGGATTAGCAGTCCCCTTCTCATCTGGAGAACAAAGTAATCCCTCTAACGGCCTATAGTGTTGCAAGGCAGATTGGAGTGATGCAACAGAGTTCAAAAGCATCAGCCTCCAACACCTGTGCCATGCACACAATGTGTTGGAAAGCATTCAACATGAGCCTGCTGCCAGTGCCAGTACGCAAGTATGGCATCTGCTCTAAATGTCTTTGCCAGGTTGCTTGACCAGAAGCCAATACCTTTCTCCAAAAGAGGTGTTAACTCATGGGTTCACACTCTAAACACCTTTCAGAAACAGAATAGATGGAGAACAACCGTGATTTATAAAGTAGATCTAGCAAGTGGACCCTTTGTCTTAAATCCTGTTTTGCTTGCCTACATAATGTAGAGAGCCTCTGCCGAAGTGCTATAGTTCTATGTGCAGAACTCTGTTAGAACGAGAGATAATTTAGTCTTCATCTGTGTAAAGGTGACTGGAGATAATGGAGCAGGTTGTAATAAATTTCTTTCTTTAATTAATGCCTCTGAATCTCAGAAAGGGGAAGTCTGCTCTGTAATTAGGTATGTGTTAAGCTTTACTCCACATCAGTCAGGCTCTCCACTGTAAAGTAGCTTATTCCATTCCAGCCTCGGAAAGAACAGGGTTCATTTTGTACAAATACACCTGCATCTAATGAACATCATTTATTACTAAGCCTGTGATGCAGGTCCAACCATATTTCCTAACACATAACTTTTCACAAAGCATCAAAAGCTAAACTGGTAGTGTGGCTGTTCTAAAGCCATTCATAACACTAAAACAGATAGACAGTGCAATATTTTAATGCTTGGAATGCATGGCTGCTCAGTTTTCCCAGGACTGATTAAACAGGAGATTTGTTGGTGTTGCATCTTGAATTGGTGGAAGGGATGAAGATGGAAGTAGATATACCCAAGAGAAAAGGTCATCGTGTTCTCTGTGAACATAGACCAACAGCAACATAGCCCAGCTGAGCAAATGCTTCAACACATCCACAGAGCTTCCTCTGTCTGTCTAGAACGTTTCTTCTACTACTCTTCACTACCATCCTTATAACAGGCTTACTGACTTTCTCTTCCCACCACTAATGCAAGATTATCATTCTTCCAACTAAAGTCAGTCCCTTTTGAGATAGCTTATATTCAGTCCCCTAAACTCAAAATATCTCTATAACAAACCACAGACAAGGAAACCTGAATTTAACTTAGACCAACTCTGCCTTCTAACACAGACCTTCACATGTCTACTCTCAGAAGTTCTTTTCTGACAGTGGCAGTAGCACAGTGCATTTTTACCCTGTAACATCCATGGTGCCACTCTCGGCATCACCAGACTAAATGACAAGCATGGAGCCTATTCTGACTCTCTTGTTTTGGGCTTTTGGAGGTAATTTTTAAACTACAGTAATAGGCCACCCTGATTCTAAATGAAAATCATACTCAAATGCTGAGAAAATGGCCTACTGCACTGATAAAATAAGGCCTAACTCCACCTTTTGGCAATAAATTGCATATGTAAGTGCTAAGTATAATTTGCTATTAATAATTTATTATTATTATTTATGTTATTTAATAACAGCATAAGCATGGCCAGGAAAGGAGGCAGCACATCCCACCACTTTCTTAAGTGAATAAGTTCCTTCCTCTGCATAAGTATTCCGGCCCAGGGGTACTTTATGTCAGAAGAACTGTCCAGTCCATCTCCACTTTTTGCAAGGGAAGGAAGCTTCCAGCTAAAGGAAAGAAGAGTCTTAAAAATGAGATACACAATGGTGGAGACCATAATGGTATCTAAAAGCATTTCCAGTAACACAGAAAAACCTTTATTGCTTTCTTCATGCTTGCTAATTACATTAATCATAATAAACTTTTATATTATTATCTACTAATAATCTCATATTGATGCCAAAGTAGATGCAATATATATTACTATAGGTTTTCCATGCTTGTCTGCATGAAGGACAAATGGAGTGCATTTTTTCATTATATTTTCTGTTGTCTTTCTTCCTACACCCTGGGTAAAGTCAGTCATGTATTACCAAGAAAAGAAATCCATAACTCATACTGTTTTGAGGTCAGCATTTCCTATTTTGGGAATGGACGGGTTCACAAGTATAGACATAAGATTGGTATATAGCCATGATAAAATGATAGTGTAGTCAGAGATTTACATACTTAAACCAAAAACCATTATGAATGTTAATACTAACTGCATAGAAGGAATTTGAAAATGAAGATTAATTTATCATTCATTTCCAGACAGCAGTTTATATTGGAGTGTTGGAGAAGAAAGTTAACTCAAGAAAAGGACAGTGCCAATAAAAATTTTTAATACTGCTTTACATAAAAAGTACTTATATTTGTCATCACCAGAGAAGATTGACTGAAAGTTGTCCAAAACTAGAAAGTCAAGGAAATCCTTTGAGAAAAAAAAAGCACTGTGATAGAGAATTGACATTGCCAGAAGTGGGTAAATGGACTCTTATAATGCCTTAATAAACAGATAAAGCAAATGCTATGATAAGGTGCTTTAAAAATAAACAAAGGAAATTACTGGCTGCACTGGGGGTTTTTTTTGCCAGTGGATTTCTAAGCGTGATGTAGGACATACCTACACAAAAGACCAAAGAACTTATCTCTGTATTAGACATCTGTACATAGACACCAACTAGCATGTTGTGCTCTGGACAGCTAAAACCCAGCTCTGAAAACATGCCTGCTTTTCACATTGTCCTAGACAGCTAGGCAGCCCCAGGCCTGAAAGGTAGTCTGAAGCTATTCCCATCATTGTTTCCTCACCTCCCCACCTGATTCTTGCTTCTTCACAACTTCTTACTCATTCATCATAGCTGTCAGAACTTCCTTCTGTAAAAGACCTTGAATGAACATCCACACTCTCTGCCTCTGCTCAGACAGCATAACACAAGGGCTCAGGAAACTGTATGGACTGAGGGGAGGCACTAGGACATGCTGAGCTATGCCCAGCAGGCAGTGATGGGAACCAGAGTGGACCAGAACGCCTGACTGAGGTTGTGAGACCCAGGACATCACCTCTGCACTGCTCTTCCCCACCCTTATGGTCTCAGCACAGATGAGATTCATTACTTCCTCAAAAAAATGGGTGAAAGCACCTAGAGGAGTCAGGGCTTGGCATCCTGGACACAGATACACACAGCTTCCCTACTTAGGCACAGCCCAGGCGAATGGCACATACCCAAGAATCCCAACAGAACCTTTTCTGAGCAATATCCAGACCACAAAAGATTTGTCTTCCTCCAGTGTCCATTGTATGTTCAGGAGCAGAGAAACATTGCTCTTTTCCAGAAAACTGAAAAGAAAACTGGACTTGGACTGTCAGGGTGACAGTAATGAAAGATTCAATTATGGAAAAGCACACTGTCATCTTAGCACACACTAAGACATCTCAAGACAATATTAAAACAGACTGTTGTACTGACAGAGCTTTCTCAGAGAGAACAGTACCCTCTCTCAGTTTCCCTTCCTTCATTCCCTCCCTCTTTCCATGCACAGACATTTGCAAGCCATTTACTGTGGACACTCATCCACCAGTGACAGTAAGCTGGACGGCAGCCTTGCCTACCACTGCAGATCTCCCCATCTGAGCATGCATTTATGATACTTGCTAATACCAAACCTTCATCAATGGAAAATCTTAAGAAAGAGTGGTGAAAGAAGACTTCTTTCTAATTCTGAAGGCGTTTATTTAGGCAGTTCTCTGATTTATAATTGTAACCCATACAAAGAGCTGTCACACAGCCCTGCCTATAACTTCCAGCACTTTTTCTCTAGAAAAAATATTTTGCACTCGGTCATCCCTTTGTTTTCTGTTAATTTTGTGGCAGTGTCATATGGGAAAGCCCATTAGTTTTTCAGCCCCATTATATCTTAACTGAAGCATCAGAAAAGGTCATTTAGCAGTCTTACACCTGACTAAAGAGAGTGGAGAGAGAAAGTAAAAGTCAGTTACCAAAACATCTCGGTCAAGCCCCAGAGCCTCATGCTGAGAAGGAAGAACCTAGGTCTTCAAAGGGAACTGAGTTACATAAAGTCCTTGACATGGAGAAAGGGAATTGGAAATCCCCTTGGAATCTACTGATAGTACCAGAATTAAATCATGGGACAAATCTCTGTAACACCCACAGGAGTTCAGCCAGTACCACACCCAATCTGTCATGACAGGCAGTTGACAAACAGAAAGTTGGTAAAAGTGTCTGCTCACATCAAAGATACTGGATTCCCTAGCATTAAACCACAAGAATTGCAGAATAAATCATAACACAAGAATTTCTAACCTCAAACCTTCTAGACAGCAGGGTGAATGAACCCCTCACAGGAGGGCTTTACCACCATAGGACTACCAGGAAACTATGTTACTATGTGTGCTGGAAGTGTAATCCCAGGTTATACCAACCAAACTCTACTTGCTACTGGTAAACACACTTACCCCATACAGGCAAAATAAACCATGCCAGTCAATAGCTTTGTAGATGCAGTAAGGGTTACTGCTACCACAGTTGCACAATTAAGAAATCAAACCTATTTCTACTGCTGAAGCCATTCAAAGAGAAGTCTCTTGCATAAAACACACCATAGGTAACAACATGTTGGATATAATTAGTCACCTTTAGCTCTCTGGGGGGTAACTAATAGATTCAGCAGATATTCAACATGCAATTTAGACCTTTTCCCAGATTCCACAAAACCAATTATTTTTTGGACCAGCTGTTGCCAGGCTAGGAAGAACTTTCTGTAAACAAAAACTAAAATTCATGGCAATTAAGAAATCTGTATACATTTGACCAACATGAGGAAAGAAATTGAGTGCTTTTTGTTTCTCCAGGATACACTTGCATGAGATCCTTAAGAGAAGGAGTTGGTCTCTCTAACCACTCTTTTTTTTTCTCACTGAGCCAAAGTGTTTAGTAGTTTATGTTGCAACAAAGAACATAAATACAGTAATGCCAGAGCTCTGACTGGCTGCATTTCTGACAAACCAATCAAAATTAAAATGTAACAGCAGTACTGGGAGGGACAAGGTGCCAAAACTGGAAAGGAAAATTCCACTGAAAACAATGGAGCTGATTCAATGTTGATCAAGAGCATTTGATGCTGAATTCTGAGAAGTTACTCAAGGGGAGGGAAAGGAATGGAAAAGGAGAGAGATTAGCAGCTTTCAGAATTACAGGCCATAAAAGATATCCAGAGTCAAAATAGAATTCCTCATTTTCTATTGTATTCACATTTGGAAAGCAATTTAATTTCTTTCCATAAGACCTTTGCATTTCCAAAGCTTCCGAAAGACAAAATGTTTGGTCAACCATGTTACATTTGCAATAGTTAACTAAGCAGCCAGTAAGAAATAGTTGTTGCAATGAAGCATATCCGTTGCAAAAACGGACACAGTAAGGAGAGGAACAAAACTGATTTGCCACATTCCTGTTCCAAAACAAAGGACATAGTGCTGATCGAATTTTAGGCTGGGTTCCTTTTAATTGGCCTGTGGGAATTCATTGCAGAGACTGTAAGATCCAGCTTTGAGAATTTAGCTCTCCTTCTCGAGGCCTCCATCTCCTGAGAATCCTACCCTCAGTTTCAACCTCTTTGGCATTCTCACTGAGCATAGCTGTCTCTGTGGGTCATGGAAAGTTTATATACAATGCTGGCCAAAGACTACTGGCAACCTGAAACTTTCTGTGAGTATTTCACACACACATTTGTAGAGCTCATCAAGCTCCAAGAGCCATCCCTTGGCTATACTGCGCTCACAGCTCAGAGTCCTGGCCTGTGTTAGCGCATCTAAAGTACGAAACACTTCTTCCTGTCCCAAACCCTGCACTTCATCAGGGAGGCTAGAAGGACTGTGTCTGCATTTCTCTGTCAGTGAAACATGAAGGGTACAGAAGGATATCTATAATGACAGCAGAATCTCAACCCTTTTGCACTTGTGCTGCTGCTGCTTTTGTATGCCCACTGCTCTGCTTACCCCTTAGCATTGCATATTTTGAAATTCTGCACTGATATGTTGCTTTGACCACACATAGGACTGTCTGCTTTTCAGTTACCAAAATAGTGCATCTCTCATCAAACATGTCTGTTACATAAATAGTTTTCTGATCTCCTTTGTGTCTGACGCTGCTGCCACAGTCTTTATAGTTCACACTTCTACTATGTTTTTCAGAGTTCAAGGATTTCCATGGTATTAGAATGTCCAAACACAAAGGCCATCTCAGTCCATATATCATTTTTATTCAAGTTTTTACCTCAAAATTGTTCAAAACCAATCATAAGCACTTCAGGAAGTGCAGTCTCATCTAAGCAAGCAGCAGATCATCTGCATGCTAATAGCAACTTCCACAGTGGAAGCAAACCAGAATCACAGAATGGTCTGTTCAACCCAAAATGTGAACTAGACCAGAACTAGACTAGAACAGCTGACACAGACATCCAGGAATAAAATGAGAACAGTCACCAGCAGACCTTCATCTGTATAGTCTCTGGATACTAAAAACATGTTTGCATTTGGGTTCTGGGGGAGGAATATTTAAATGTAACAACAGGGGCAATGTTCTTTTTCAGTTACCTATGTGACAGGATCACAAAAATGATATAGCTTTAGAGATAGTTCTCATTATCCATGAAAGTTACTCAGCCTTCCTTAGAAAAAAATAGGTGGGTGGGTAGGGAAATAAGCCTGTGTTTGAAACTGAAGGAAGGAAAGAATTCAGCATTCTCAGTTCTTTACCTGTAAATTAATTTTATTGTACCTAAATCAAAATGTCAGCATGTACTTTTATATACTGTGTATTATACAGCTGTGATTTCACATTGCATTTCAAAAATACATTCCCACAAAGTGTATTTTTAAATAGCAGAAAATGTCACAATACTTTCACCTGAGAACACTTAGGCCTAATATATTTTTTGAACCATTCCAGGATATAAATTGCTGTACCAATGGTGTAATTCCTCTGTTTTTTGTCCATTCTGGAAATCATTAATAAAAATTTTAAGAAAAAGATCCAAGAAAGTCTGAAATGCTTTGTGGGTAGGTGAAGGAGACTTTCTTCCCTCTCATCAGCTACACGATAGAATCAGCATCATCAAGGTTGGAGGAGACATCAAAGATCATCAAGTTCCACTATTACCCTGCCACTGCTGTAACCCCTGAACCCTAAATCATATCCTCCAGAGCAGATTCAGACACCTCTTAAACACTTCCAGGGATGGGGACTCGACCACTTCCCTGGGCAATTTATTCCAGTGCCTGACCAACCTAATAGTGAAAAAAGTTTTCCAAACATCTAATCTGATATGTCCTAGAATATGAAAACAACCTTTTTATATATATATATATATCCTATTTAGATAAATGCTACTTTTAAAAACAGCTCTTGCCTGTTGCATTGCTGCTGCAATTTTTTTGGAAAGGTCTTGGAGGCCTTAATGTCTTGTGGCTGGGGATTTT
>NW_008671133.1:72807-82512 GCF_000695815.1 Acanthisitta chloris
CACACAAGCACATGGCATTTTGTGAAAGAAGTGATAGGTTTGAGATGCTATGAGATTTCATTGGCATTGTATTTAAAAACCCTACATAACAATCTATTTCCTCAATAGTTACCATAGAGGCCATTAGGCTTATATATATCATACCACTGGAATAAACAATTACATTAATTTTACATTTTTGCAGTATAAAATATGAAAACAGTGTATATACATGCAGTTATAGGCATTTGGAGGCTAACTATCTGTGTCTGAAATCTGGTAGCTTGTAGATGCACAGTGTTTTTATCATCCATGTACCAGAGAATGTTGGTCTGTGTGACTGACAGGCAGGTCACTAAATTTATATTTACACTACAGAATGTAGCAGGTTTATGTAATTATGGTATCACATCAGATACCACTCCTTTTAAAAGAACTATAATATATATTTTCTTGGCAAGGTAATAGATGTGCATTTAGAAAGCACCTAAATTAGGCGTCATTGAAATTTTTCTTTTAACTGCTTGGATGCTGCTGAACACTGCAGGTGCTTTAAAACCCAATCTCAGCCTTCCATGGAATGACACATCAATGCAGGGCATGATGACATTCCACTGGCTCCAGAGGAATCAATCAGAGAACAAAGGCAAATGCAATGGGGGAGGGAGGGTTTACTAAAGAAGCTTATACAGTGCCTACTTTAAAACCTCCATTGAGGTAAAAGATTGTGATATGAGGGCACAAAGGTATTTAAGCACTTGGCTGACTTTGTGTTTTAAAAATACATGTAAATAATACCTAGCTAACTGAATTCAGACAAATTCTGAAATGAGAACTACTTGCAGATCAACATGCACCACTACATCTGGAAGCAGAAAAAGGCACTACAACCTAAATTCATCCCCTAATTCTGATGAAATATGTTTCTGTAATCTCTCAGTACAAAACAGGCAGCATTTAAGTTCTGCAGGCGCTTTCAAAGCTTCTTGATTTTACCTATGCCAAAGGTAACATTTGTAGAAGTCAAAAGTTGTGCCAGCAATATACCTAATGTAAGGTTTATAATACGCAATGGCTAGGTAAAGTTTATTAAAACTACCCCTCATGCTCCAAAAGAATGCGATTGCATTATGTAGCTACCTTAATGTTCATCCTGTTATATCTCTGGTTGCCATGGCAACATCCTCCTAGGTATTTGTAAGGTCACAAAAAGAAGAGCTAACCCTCTTACTCCCAGAATAACTAATGCAGCTCGGTTACTGGCTTGATGTAAATAGTCTCAGGTGACAGCAAACTGTACATATAGTCAATTACAACTGCTCAAAGGAAATGATTTGTTGTAAGAGCCACTGTTCAACCTCGGTGACATCAATGTTTCTATGGCAACAGTTGCCTCTTGCACTGCTTAGAATTGAGTATTGATCAAACTAGGGCCAGCACTATTTCAGAGACTTGCTACTTTTCTGTGTGGCAATTTACAATAGGAACTCATAACATCACTGTATATTTCAAGCCCCAAGGAACCAATTTAGCAGACAGTTACAGTAGAATATTAGCAGAGGTCAATAATGGAAGTCTGATTATAGTCCTAGGACAATTATTCAATGCTTTTGTTGTCTGCCCTTTCAGCATTCCACCAGCTATTAAAATTTTCAAATAATAATATTCATCCCCAAAGAAAGTGCTGAATTCATTCATCTTCTATTTTAAACTTTATTTTTCATTGTTATGTTATCTATCAATAAAATTATTCACCTATATTAGCCAAGCTCTGACCTCTCAGAAGTAAATAACTATTGATCAAGAAGTGGAGCTCTGATGGCATACTACAGGGTTTCCATTAATGGTCTCACTGGCCCAGCAGATAAGGTGATTCTTGCAGGAGAGCAGACAGTGTAGAAGCAGCAAACAGCACGGAGCTGTTCCCAGTGGAGAGCAGTAAGGCACACACCGTTCTGCACAGCAGAATGATGGGCTCCTCTCCCAGTTCTGTCAGCAGTGAAATGGAAAAGCCTCCGTAAAATGCATGTGTTCCAGAAATGTCACTAAGAGCTGTCTACACCTCTTCCACACCATCCCTGCATCAGGGCACTCTCACATTCCAGAAAGGATAAGGAATGTTTTCATGTCACCTGCTTTCCTTAATGAAAACAGATAGGGCATGGGGGGTGTTTTTGCATGTTAAATGGCAAAAATGGCCAATCTCAGGATTAATTAAGAATTTATGATGAGTAATAATGCTGAGAATGTCAAGAGGATGATGATACTCTAAGAATGTTTTTTATTCATTGATTGTGAAGGGTTGCAGACTGAAGCGATTACTTGATTCTTAATTTAAAACACATCACACACACTGGCCTATGATTTGTCTCTACTTTTGCTCCCACAGTAATTTTCCTTTATGCTTGAAAAAGGGAAATGGAAGAAAGCTCTTTGTGTTGTTCACAATAATGAAGAATTCACCATATATGATTTGTCTAACTGCATCAGTTCATGGGTGGGTATTCACAGAATTAGCCTATCTGTTAACAGGATGCACTTTAAAACATGATGCACTTGCCTGTGATCTTTATGGGAAGCAAAGTTTGTCTCCTGCTCTTCCACCTAATTTAGTAAGTCAGCCCAGAAATTTTAGTTCAGGCCCTTCTTAAATGTAAATTGTACCTCAGATGCACATACATTTTCATTCAAATCAATAGAGTCAGACATATCAAAGGAGGAAATTATCCCCTCATTGAGTCTTCTTCTCCAAAGCAGATTTATGTAACTTCTACAACTGAGATAATGCAGTTAATTACATTTTGCTTCTAGTGCATTGGTGGGATAAGAGAACCTAGCTATCAGGGATGTTAAGTAGACAAATTCACCAGGAATTGAGAAAATTCCTTTACTTACCTCCAAATAGTGTGGGAAAAACCTCCAAATGCAGAAAGACCTAAATGAAAAAGCTAGAGGAAATGAAGAAAAAAATGAGCAGATCATTTCTGTGTATAATAAGATTCTCAGTTTGTCACCATTTTCATTTAACTTGTTTGTCATTGTCTCCTCAAAGAGGGTCAAAACGAAAATCTGTGATGTCACCAGGATACCCCAGCAGCTCCCCCATCTTTTATTCATTAGGCTCAGGCTGCTTTGTTTCCTGTCTATCTCAGTGTCTAGCCAAGATTGAGGCCTGGATGAAACCAGTTGGCTGATGTACAGTCCAGAGCAGACAGATGTTATCCTGGAGCCAGCAAACTGAAAGGCGGTGCAATGTAACTACCTCGTCATTGGAGGACCAGTTGTAACAACCTAAAAGCTTGTAGAGAATACTCTCTTTTTGCTTATCAAAGAGAAGAAAGAAAAGAAATCGTAAGTGCCTTTCAAGTCTAGTATTGATCAAGGGTAATGGGAACTTGTCATTGCAGCTGCAGAAATCATTCAGGTTCCAGTTTGATGAAGAACAGTCACACGAGCTGTATGAAAGTGTCTATGGACACCCTTGAAAAAACGTGGTTCATAAAATGCGGAAATGGCTTGTTACTGACCGTATTGCAGAAAGGAGAGTGCAATGACTGCCCTGCTCTTTTCTGAAAACGTGGTGTAAATCAAAACTTTGTGTTTGTTTGTAAAACTCCCAAAGTTTGGAAATATTATTTTTGTACGAATGGGCTATGGCAACTGAACATTGACATCATCTTCAAGCATGTTGACCAAACAAAGTGCATTAAGCAGAAACATCAATCTGAGCACAGCTTCTATAACCATGTTTGTGGACTTTTGTGTGGTTCCACTTCATACACCCCTTTGTACAGCAAATGTGAAGTTGTGCTATTCACTACATAGTGTTAAAGTGGCTAAAATCACAATGACTTCATACTTTAAACAGAATATGGGACAGGGCGAAAGAATCAAGAAAAAATATCACAAATCCTAACACTATTTTAGGGTTAATGCCAGCTATTTCCTACTGGAATTTACTCCTATATCTAGGCTGAGCTTTTAGATTATCGTTTCATTTAGGCACGATCTTTTTTGGTATCTTGAATCAGACCTTGAAATGATCAAGGAAGAAATAGACTTCAGTGCATGCAGAGACAGACTTTTAAAGCATTTCTATGTGGTTCTGATCAATAAGTACATGGTTTATGTTCTTGACTACAGCATCTTGATTTAGAGAGCTCTCTTGTAGCCTGAGACATAGTATTCCTGTATTGGGATGAGCTACAGTGAAACAACATGAAGACCATGAGCTTACCTATCTATCATTTCTCACCACAGTCTGCAGGTGAACACATAATACCTCAGCCTTTTTATCTTTCTGTATATCACTGTACAATCAGCAGTACTTTCTTTTCACCAAAACCTACTTGACAAAAATTGTAAAATGTGAAAAAGCAGTAAGTTTTTCATGTTGCAGAAATACAATCTACATCAAGCCCAGCCTTTAAGTGAGCCAATTATCCAACTGGAAGATATAAGCTGTCAGAAGTGCTTTATACAGATTGCTTTTGAATTTCATTGTGAGCTGACATCACAATAGCCACCAGTATCAGTAACAGAAACTAATTAAACTACTCACTTTCCAGCATTTCTCTACTTTCTGTATTCAGTCCTGTTCACTAACTGGAAAGTAATAGTTACACATTGAAAAGGAATTCCTAATTCATGTTAGAGAGAAACTCTAACAACTCACAGCAGTTACACTTGAGGAAGGATGCACTTTGCACTTGAACAGCCATGTAATAAGAGCAGTCAGTCCTCCCCTGTTTTACAAGAAGGACGACTCTATTCTGCATTTCAGGCAAGTGCTAAGAGAGATGGAGTTTTACCCTTTCGGTCTGTGCAATATCAGTGCTATTCTTCTCACTTCTGAGTAGTTTAGAGAAATGCAGTTAAAAGCCTGGGAAGGAAACAAGAATGTAAACAGCTGTCCTATACCCTTGCATGAAGAGGTATCAGAAAGTCAACATTCTCAAAACCAGTAAATCAGAACAGCCAACTGAATCGGAAGCTGCATTTGAAACATATCCCTAAATGTCAGCTTACAGAAAACATAAGCATTAAAATATAATACAATAATATATTATATAACCCAAAGAACCAGGACAAGTTGGGCACTGACCTGCTGGATAGTAGCTCTGCAAAGAAGGACCTGGGGGTCCTGGTGGACAACAAGCTGTCCAGGAGTCAAGAGTGTATCCTTGTGGCTAAGAAAGCTAATGGAAGAAAAGTATTGCCAACAGGTTGAGGGAGGTGATCCTGCCTCTCTACTCAGCCCTTGAGCGGCCACATCTAGAGTACTGTGTCCAGTTCTGGGCTCCTCAATACAAGAGGGACATGGAACTCCTGGAGCAGGTCCAGTGGAACACAACAAAGATGATTAAAGGAATGGAGCACATCAATTACAAGGAAAGGCTGAGGGAGTTGGGGCTGTTCAGCCTCAAGAAGAGATGACTGAGAGGGACCTCATTAATGTATACAAGTATCTAAAGGAGGGCTGCCAGGAGGATGGAGCCAGGCTCTTCTCAGTGGTACAGACCAATAAACCAAGAGGTAATGGGCAGAAACTGATGCACAGGAAATTCCACCTTAATACAAGGAAGAACTTCTTTCCTGTGCAAGCCACTGAGCACTGGGACAGATTGCCCAAAGAGGTCATGGATTTGCCCTCACTGGAGGTATTCAAGAACAGTCTGGACACAAACCTGTACCACATGCTCTAGGATGACCCTGCTTGAGCAGGGAGGTTGGACCAGATGACCCTCTGTGGTCCCTTCTAACCTAACTGATTCTGTAATTCTGCAACACACGATGGTGTATCAAAAATAAAAATTAAAAAACATATTTTGCCATTGCATCTCAGGAAAAAGGAGGGAATCTGGTTGAAGATCAGCCAGTAAGCACTCCAGAATAAGCCTTTTCATAGCAGAAGCAATATAAAACCTCTCATTTGAAATAACACTATTACAGAATTTTTTAATGGAAAAAAACCCACTCCATTTCTCTATCCATAACTAGAAAGAGTAATAAATTAAAGATGAAAAGTCCCAGGAATTTTTTTACCCTTTAACACTGAACTGGGCAAGCGATTAAGTACTGTCAAGTCCTTTTTTAGGGCTTCCAGACTGGTTTCTTTTGATTAGGGGTTCTGCTAAAAGTAAAATTAAAAACTGAACAAATTTTCATATGCTAAACCCCCAATTCCTATGTTCCTCACTCTGGCTTTGCTAACCTAGGTTAACACCCAATGCACATATTTCAAGGCCAGATGGGACCACTATGCTGCAAAACACAGACCATAGAATTTCACCCAGCAATTCCAGTGTCTAGCCAAGTAATTTGTGGCTGACCTGGAGCGTATCTTTCTTAAAGTCAGCCAGCAAGCTCTTAAGTGTTTGTGGAACTTTATTCGCTTGGGTATGTTCCTTTAGCTCACTTGAGTAGAGGTAATTGTTTAGGCTTAAGAGTGTTCAGGGTCAAAACACCAAGCAAACAAAACTCAGCTGCCAAAACCCCAAAGGTTTTCCATTATTAGTGGAGGAAGGCATTGTTTTTTCACGAATCTCTGGGCCAGTCTTGAAAGACATAAGGGTTTTTTTGAATTTGTTAGGATGTAGAATATTTAGAGCTTAAAAAACTCTCAGCAATGGCAAAATCCTTTGGCTGACCTCACAGACTAAGGCACACATAGATATCATAATTTCCATAGATTTTGTAAAGAGCCAACACTTGCCAACCCCTAAAAAGTAATCTTGAAAGAAAAAAAAAAGTGAGGAGGGAGAGGAAAATACTCAACACATCTTTAATCTTTGAATATATACATACAGCTTCCCCACAAATGAAGGGAAATCTCATCTACCTGTTTAAACCATCATACAACTGATTTGCACAGACTGAGACAACTTTATTTTATTCTGATTATTTGTGTTCTCGAACTCCTAATGAAGAGGAAGAATCAAGCTACAAAATAGATTACATTTCAGACAAGCACTTCATAATTTGAGTACAGTTCCAACTAGGTCTTTGATAATGAAGCCACATTTCAGGAGGCCAAGCCCTTGCTTTTGTAGAAGAGAATTCACAATAAACACATCATGTTTTCCTGAAAGGCAAAATAAGTCTTCTTTTTTTTAATGGAAAGAGTACAAGCAAAAGAAGTACCAGTAGAATCACAAAGTACTGTAATAAGTCAGACGATATAGATAGGTTCTATTTCTAACCCTGCTACCAATGTGGAAAATCTCTTCCTTTTCTCTGTGTCCATATCCAAGGTTTGCCCTGGAAATCTAATTAAAATTGCAAGCCTAATTAAAGCTGTAAGTTTTCCAAAGCAAAGCCTTAACTTGCTGTGATTGTGTTTGCATGATGTACTAGTAAGTACCAGAACAAATATCTGAATGTTGCTTGCTGCTATGTGTTATAGAACCAAGTCAGACAAAACAGAAGTGAAGAGAAAGGCGATTAAAACCTTTTGAAATAAAGTAATTTGAAACACCTGAGGGAGTAGAAAGCTAAGATGCTAAGAAAATAAAAAGGTGTGAAGGAGAGAAAGATGGGGAAAATGGGAATGGTGCTGAAGACACAAATGCTGAGTGGAGGGGTTTCTTAAAAAAAATCAAAAAATCTAAGCTTGCAGTCAAATACCAGAATGGTATTTCCTGACAGGTCATTTGCAATGTGTTGCATCACTGTATCACAGAAGTAAGATGGATATTAGACAGCTAAAGCTTTGAAGACAGTGCTTGGCTTGCCAGTATGGAGTCTGCCTTCACCTTTATTACTGAAGAAGGATGTTTTTATTTGCCTAGTGCAATGCATTATACCCATAAATTCCATCCACTCAGCAAGTCAAATTAATGCTAACCTACAAGATACATTAGGTATGCGTTTAAATCAGTCACTTAAGATATACTGCAACCTAGTTTCTATCCAGGTTTGTAATATATTCACCATTAAAATACCCTGCAAACATTCTTCAAGATGCATTGTTTGTTGAGGTGTCTCACCTTTGCCAGCAGTGTAAAGATGTAAAGAATACAAGATCTAATTTGTGTTGCTCTATGATCATTACCAATGAAACTGCAGGCTGCCAAAACATTCCAGTGCCATGGAAAAATGTGCCCAACTGAAACACATAGGTTAGACACATAACAGTAAAATCTACTGCTTTCCATCATGAGTAGTTTGCACTGGGTTTATGTGAGAATGTGGAAGCTTTTCAGGTGATACCAGAAAGAGAGAAGGCGATGAATTATGTGGGAATGGTATATGGCAAAATAAAGATCTACTTAGTGGTGATGTCCAAATTCTCTCCACTTATCAAATTGTCCTATTTCACATAATATTAAGCATTTGTGGGCAAAATCAATTATGTGCTATCATGTGTATATATGAGTTACCAAAAACAATTTCCAAGTTAACAAATTGATTCCTGTAGTTGCAGAGCTACACCTACTGCAATCATTTTATATGAGAGTGGGGTAGGAAACACAAAAGAAAAAAAACATAGCAGGGAAAATTCAGAATGCAGAAGTTTCCCTAGAGGGAATGCAGGATGTTGATCCATTTCTACAGCATGTGTCAGTCCTTTGTCAATATTTACCCAGCAAGTGGAATGATAATGTGCAGTCATTATTAAACTCAGCCTTCTAAAAGAATAGTTTCTGGCTCTTGATACAGTTGCTCTGTGAAAATTATGCCAGGGATTATGCTTGGATTGTGCCACTGGCATAGTTATTTCAGATGTACGTCTTGTTTCCAGATGGTTCATCTGTTTGTTTCTTTAATCTATTCAAGATTCATCGTGTTTGCCACAAATTTACACATTTTTAATGTTGGTTACTCAGATAAATCTGATCTTAGACAAAGGATAAAGAGCTAACATCTGTAGGTTTTCATGCTAATGCTAACTTAAAAATTTCCCTATACAGTGAAAGCACAATAAAGTTTTTGAAAGATTAGCCTAACATTAGAGGGTTTTTTGCTCATCAAATATTGCAGGAAACAAAACAGATCTACTCAGTTTTAGCAAATGATTTCTTTTAGTACAGGAAGCCAAGACATGCATAGCCCATATTTTTCCTGCCAAGTTTCAGACTTTTGTTCCTACTCTTGAAACAAAGGGTCTTCATGCAAAGCAGATTCATATGGTCATCCCTTCTAAGCACTTCATGGCATTTAGTACTCCTTTGCTCAAAAACAGCTACTGCATTCATGGACAGGAGAGAAAGGTAAAAAAAGAACTCTTCTATGTCTCAACTCTAAGCTGTGTTTTCAAGGTTTTGTAGTGGAATTCCATAGTATCACCATATTTCCCCTTTGGATCTTCCATATGTTTCTTATGAAACTGATCACGAAGGACAGAAAAGGATTCGTCACTTCCACAAGAGCTTTGCATTTTTATTGCATATTATTACGTACGTGAGATGTTAAATGTGTCTACTAAAATAAGGATACCATTGACTACTGTCTACATACAGCTTGGATCCCCAAGGCTCATGGTCTAGTTAGGCAATTAAGGCAGATAATTACTATCCCAAACATACAGGTAAGAAGTGGGCATAGGAGGGTGTCTTGTCCATGACAAAAAAAGACTGTGGGAGATATTCAAATGAAGCTCAAGTCTCCTGAGATCCAGTACAATGCATCATGATTTTTTGCCTAGATTATGCTAGTAAAGGAATGAGAAATCTGAAATATGAAGAGCTTTCTTTGACAGACAGGAATGAACTCAGCAAAAATGTA
>NW_008671133.1:82540-98208 GCF_000695815.1 Acanthisitta chloris
TTTTTGTGTTTCACAAAAAAATCCTGTTGTATTATGGAAACTCAAGAAACAGATCTACATGGCATAGCTTTTTGTAGCAAATACTGAGCCATAACCTCTGATTATCAAGCCTCCCCACAAGTTCTGTTGGCAACATGAAGTGACATTTATCCCCAAGCTGTAGCATTCCCACTCCTGTTACATTATTAACTAGCACTACATGCTGATGAAAATGCAGAAACCAAGCTCAGTGTTCTAGCACACATGTCAGAGAAAGGATTATATAGCAGCACAGACTGCAGGTTCATAGAGGCCATTTCAGAAAGAACTCACACACTCCTGCATTTTCATATTCAGCTCCAATGCAACCTTTGCTAATAGGCAGTGTCTCCAAGTTTTGGTAATCTTCATGTAATAGATATTACTTTATGGAGCATATACTATTTATGGATTTCTATACAGCTGCCTAGTAGTTTTGACTTCTAACTATCAGCACTCAAAAAATATTTACCTCTCCAAGCCCTATCACCTTCATAGGCCTCACATCTATTTGATACTCTCTCATATCTTTCCTAAACTCATTACTAACTAACCAGTTGGTAACCAACCCAACCTTCTGTTTAAAAGAAACTGCCACTTCTCATCACCAGCTATATACCTCAGCAACAACCCCAATGGGGAAAATTTAGGCTTCTCCTTATTGCTTTTAGCAGCCTTTGAATGTACTTCCATGACTGGAAAGTCTGGTCAGGTGTGGGAGCAATCAAGGCAGCTGGATGTCTGCTTAGCTATGACCCAAGAGCTTATACGTAAGTTGCAAAATGATTATAATAAAAGCTACAAAACCTACTAGAGAAGGTTTCCTGTAGTAAACATTTTCTGGAAGATAAGCTTTGCTCTTCTGGTTAGAAGCCACCAGTTTCAGAGGTATATTTCAATTGTTTGTGGAGGGAATTGCTTGTTTTTGTGCATATACCCAGAATAAAGCCATTTTGAAGTGAGCCTTCAGAACTATCTAACTCTGAACTATTCTTTTCAAATCAAGTGACAATGCTCTCAGCACATGGTGTGATTCCTGGGGATGTCCTGTGGAAGATCAAGAGCTGATGATCCTTGTGGGTGCCTTCCAACTCTGAAGATTCTGTGATTCTGTGGTCTACGCACAGTTCAAGTTCTGCTATTAATCCAAAAGTATATACAACTTCCCCTCGTACAAACAACTTGCTCCAGCTGATCAAGAACCTATGGTTAAGTAGCATATAAATCCAGGTACCTTTTTCTGCAATTCCTGTATTTTCCCAAGTCATTAAATTTCAACCCTTCTGTTGGAAACACTTCTGAAATTAAGAAATAACTTATGCTCCATCTCCATTCATACAACTATCCAACTCACTCTCCGCCTCCTAAGTCATACAAATAGTAGCAAATGTTGGGCAGGGTTGTCAAAATCTCCTTCATACTCCTATAAGACCTGTAGGTTTAATTGACAGAACACCACCTTTGGGCTTTTAATGTGGAGTGGTTCTGGAACTTCATAATCCTGGCAGGTTTATCAGATACAGAGAAGTCAAAAGCCACAGCCCAGCTGCAAAGGAGTGAACAGCTATATAAACAATGTTATTCCTCAGTGAGAAACACTATATTAAGCAATGAGGCCATTCCCTTGGGGTTCTATCATCTAAAAACCTTCTATCACCCATACTGAAAATAACAATGCCACACATTTGCAGAATACTTGTGGAATCTGTGCAAACAGAGAATATATTTTTAAGTTTGTTTTTGGGATAGAGAGGTGAGTCAGAAAAAATATCTTCAGCCTTTTAAAACTACTAGAAGCTCCTCGAGCTTTTTTCCATACAGGCATATTATTAATCAGTGGCAACATTAAGAGTTGCATGCAAAGTTACACTTGCAATTATATGGATAAAATTTTGGGTTAGTGAATGATAGGTTAAATCAAGTGCTTAGTAAAATATTTCCAAGTCACAAAGAAAGCTCTGGAACCAAAACAATTAAAATGAAGCTATTCCATTCCCCTATCCTGTACCTCAACCCCAGGAATCTTTGCTCTCTACTTAACAGTCTAAAAAAAAAGAAGAAGAACCATTTTTGTAGCCACAGAAGCATGTTCACTCTTCTCCAAACAGCAGATTTGCAATTCATCAGTTAACATTTGTGTTAGATAATGAACCATTAACACTATTCACCTGCACTACAATGAAAATGATATCTCCACTTGCTATTTGAATAGGCAGCAAAAGAAACAGAGCCCACGTATGGTTTTAAATATCTATCTATCAGCTCACAGTGGCATGTCACAGCAAGAAGGCTGAACAAATATGCAAAAAAATGGGTTTTTAATGGGGAGAAATATAGTAAAATTGTTTATAGTTGGGCAGTAAGTTCTTAGTGGCAAAGTAAATTACAAACAGATATTTCAATGACATTTTAAGGCTTCAGATTAGATTCTTATATACTGTTCAAAAATCAATTTTGCATGGAATTTCTCTGAGTGTTCCATTATTAATAAAGCAGCAGTAGGCCACTGTGGCTGCACTCTCACAACAGCAACACCTGAGGGGGAAGAATGCTGCCACATATAATCCTTGCTTTAAAGATCTCAGCCCTAAATTCCTTGCACAGCAAATGTCTGCCTGGGATTAAGCCCTTATGCCATATGTAATCAGAAGGATGTCAAAGGCTGGGGAGGAGGCGAATTATTGGCATATCTCTGCAGGTCTTCACTTTACCTAACTCCTAGTAATTTAGCTTCTGTGAGCATTAAATTCATCTGGTACCTCATACAATTAAATTCAAATGGAAATTCTCATAGAAATAAGTTAGAAGAATGAGTGAGAATCTAAAAACTGTTTACATGGATACAGAATGGATTTAAATTATTTCTTATTGCTTATATCAAGCAATACCTTATCAGCAAAGATGGTCACTTTATTTACAGAACAACTCCCCTCTTTTACCTAACTCCTTCTGGCTGCTGCATTTGTCCATATCATTTATGTAGATAGTATGGTTTTGATTCTAGAAGCAAAAATCAGAATTGGGATATCTTTATCCTAGTAATGTCATGTAATCCACATCTATCTTAAATTGCAATTCCTACCATGCATCTCATCTTCAATTTCTGTACACCTGAGAGCACTGCAGATCTCAGTTTATTTAGGACACACTATTTGACTTTAAGCACATTTAAATGCTTTCACAAACAGGCCTGAAATGATACTCTCTCCATGAGGAGATGAAATGCAGAGCTAGATCCAAAATTTAGATGATTAAAGTGCTTTAGGAAAGTTAGCAGGCTGCTGTTGCCCTCAAAGAAACCCAACCGCTTAATTGCCCAAGGTTTATGTGACCTGAGGTTTTCTTACTCATCAAATTAAGAGTTAAATGCTCTTTCCTACATTCAGTGAATTAACATCTGTAAAAGGAAATAGTATTTTCATACTGACCCTTATGTTTAGAAATTAATAACAAAAATTTTCTGATAACATCCATTTGAATAAGAAATTCCATATCCTAAAAGAAAATCTCATAGCCCAACATTATTACATAGTACATTAAATAATAGAGAAGTCTGTGTACCTTGATTGGCTAACAGATGAATAGTGCCTAATACAACCTAATTCATTGTTCAGAATTTATGAGACTCATCATCATTTAATTAACAATATAAATATTAAAAAACATTTTCTAATAAAATTTTATAATTGTAATAAGACATTCCACTATATGAATCATGGAGTATTAATTCACACCCAGTTGTGTTGAAACTGGGTATGAATGAATAGATCATAATTCACTGCTTGTCATGTCCTCGTGAGAAAATAAAAACGCAGACAAAATAGAATGGAATAATACCTTGAAGAGAATAATTAGCTAAAATTCAAGTTATTAATATAATTTACTGTTCCAGGTCTTTATTAGTCAGCTTCTCACATATTGCATGATGCCTAATCTCATAGTCCTTACACATGGGACATGTCTCCTTGAGCAGACAGTGATGGGATGGTGGTGACCTCAGAGATCTTGCCATGAACACAAGCAGACACACTGATTTTTGCACCAGCCAAGAAACTGGCTGATCAGTTTAATGAGCATTTTTTTTCCTAGTGAAAGGACTCCAAAACAATGGATCTCAACAACTAATTAGGCTGACTGACATGTTTTCATAAATTCAAATAATAAATTGATTTGTCAAAACTCCAATTTAACCACAATGCTTCAAGAATCTGAGTTGAACCAGACTAGTATTTATGGTCAAAAAAGGAAGTAAAAAGAACAGAAAACTCAAAATGTCTTTACAGTTTCTAACTGGAATATTTTGATTTTTCATTTCAAATTGATGTTTATTTTTAATTGGTGAACATTTTTTAACATGTGTACATGCTAAATAAAATATTTTCATTTGTTCTGTGAGGCAGAACGGAAGTTATTTCAGAGAATCACAGAATCATTAAGGTTGGAAAAGACCTCAGGATCATCGAGTTCAACCTTTTACCAAACATCACCCTGTCAACTAAACCATAGCACTAAGTGCCACGTCCAGTCATTTGTTGAATACTTCCACGGATGGTGACTCCACCACCTCCCTGGGCAAACTGTTCCAATGCATGGCCACCCTTTCAGTGAGAAATTCCTCTTGGTGTCCAACCTGGTTCTGGTAAGAAAATGAAGGGTTTGCCCATACATGTTTAAAACACTCACTAAGCAAAAGACTTTCAGAGGCATAACCTGTGTAAAGCTTAGGGATGCTTTAATTTGAATCAAGGTCAGTCTTGGAAATCAGCTTCTCCTTCTGGAATAGCTGATATAAAGTTCCATCTAAAGATACAGTCAGTTTCACAAAAGTTCCTCTCAATGTGCATTCCTTGTCTAGGTGCAAGATGGACTGTTGGAGTACTGCAAATCCAACACAGAAACTAAGAAGAACTTGAACTTTACTCTGGTTCTCACCAAGTGCAACCAAAGTACAAGAATTCTGTCTTGGCTCCACATGGGCCACAAGAGGTATCTTTTCTCAAATAACATGGACTATTTGCACAATGCTAAATGCCATGTGACCCAAGCAGTGGTACTGATGACAAATGACTGGACACGCCTCCATCCCACAGTGGACTCCATTTTAGCCACATGGTGGGGGCATTTCCTGTCACATTATAGAGAAGTGTGTTAGGGCCCCTGGGGAAAGAAATCAGATTGTAAGAAGAATTCATCTGTTGGTAATCCAATTTAGACACATCGGAAAAAAATGCAAGAAAGGCCACATAGAACAAGAAATATGGCAAAGCACCATTTTCTGTTGGATCAGAACCAATCATGACCCCTAGACTGACAAAAGATGCCAGGGACCCAGTTCCTGAAGACATGGTAAGAACCATGGGAAAGGTCCCTATTGCCCTTCCTCTCCAGTGAATGCTAGTCTTTATGTCATTTTCCAGTGATCTGCTCTGCAAAATCTCTGAAATAGCTGGCACTGTTAACATTTACAGACATCTGTGTGGCTACTATAACCGTGAATCTGTATCCCACTCACCCCAAGCAAAGAATTTGGTGCAAGCTAGAAAACACAGAGGAATGGATTACATTAATTCAGTGATAACTCAGTTCTTTCTCTAACTTATCTGACATATGAGAAGAGAGAACAACATTGGCTCTTTGTGTTATTAGGATGGCTGAACATCAAGGGTGAAATCTTGGCCCTTGAAAAATTAGTGGGAAATTTGCCATTGATGTCAATGGAGCCAGAATTTGACCCTGGGTGAACACAGTTCCCATATGTGCTTCCATAAGGAAAATCAGGAATGATTTGTCTGGTAGCATATGGAATCCATTTATGCATTATGAATAAGATTATTACTTAAAATAGAAGATAAATGTAAATTAACTACTATATTCATGCATATGTTTGCACATATCAAATACAGAACATGGGAATGAGAATGCATTATGTTCTCTTCTTTATCTAAGTATTAGGTAAGAGCTTAAAAAACTTATCAGGAAGAGACTTACAGGACAGAGGAAAGTAACCTATCAAATTCTTTGCTAAGTCTTATAACGATACAATCCATGTTGCCTGGGTTCTGGATTTCCTGCTGCCTGTCAGTTTAAATGGATCTTTTACATTGCTTTAATATCAGGTTTTCTGTTTGTGAATGAATTTTACTATTAAAAGAAATATATTTGAAGGATTAAGAATGGAGAAAAAGCCGAAAAAGGGAATCTCATTTCTCATGGCTCTGTACTGCTGACCTTTCCCACCAGAAAAATGATTCTACTTCTTTGGAAACATGGCTCAGTGCCATCTCCACTGCAGACATGGTTTCAAACTAACTTGGAGTTGTGCCTCGAGGAAGCTCTGGCTTATTATACAGGACAGATGCCAGACAAACTGGCTGAGGTGTGGTTGGGTTTTATGGACTTTCAATTTGAAAGTTATGCTATACATAATGTGATTAGAGCTGACTGGAATGTTATTCCTTATTTTGTTTTACTGTAGTTTAATTGTTTCCTTATTCCACTGTCATCTCTGCATTTGACTAACATTTGTGTACCACTGGTAAGATGTAATACTCAGCTTGACTTTGTCTTTATACAGTACTGCTCGTTGGACCCTTTTTTGTTCCCTCGAAGAAAGCAGGAGGGGAATTATTTAAAAAAGCAAATTCCTTCCTAAGGCTCAATCCTAAAGGTGTTGCAGAAATTCTGACTGCAGCAAATGTTTTATCTGAAGAAGGTTAACAAACATAAGCCTTCAATCATACAAACAGACCTAAAAAGCATGTGTAGTTTAGATGACCACTGCATTCAGGTTTTAGTCCCTAGCTGTGCATTCTGATTTGCACAACCAGATTGCTGCACACATCCCATAGAGCTTCATTTTCTCTGAATAGGTGCAGTGACCATGCAGTTTGATGAAAATAAAAGGACTTTCATTTACATAGGTTTTATGTTGAGATCAAAATTATAACCATTTAAATATTTTATATTTGCCATATTCCAATATAGTACATTAATTTGACTAAACAAGCTTCTTAAATGTGAATTAATTACTTCTGTGCCGTTTGATGCCAGGATCATGTTACAGAAACAAAATATGTAAGATTCACAGATATTCACAATTTCTAATGAGTTACTAGCTATAATGTCTTTGCCTAGCTCAAGTGCCAGTTTCCCTCATGTGCTCTTCCTACTAGTAGCAATCAGTTGGACATGCCATTGCATGGCATGGCTTGTCTTTAGGTGCACCTACCAGTACTATTTTACCTGTATGTGTCCTGATCCATTCCTTGTGAAGTTAATAGCTAGCCAGGATTGTTGACAGCTGATTGCCAATGGAAAACTCTATAGTTTGGTCTAGTACATACTGTCCACACTTCCAAAACCCTTAAGAAATGAGAGAAGTCCAAAGAATTTGTGGCTATACAACTAATCCTCAGCTCTAAAGTTTACTGAAGTACATGTAACCTTGGAAGATTTTTCCCAAGAAAACTACAGAAACTCAATGAGAATGCACGTTTTTAACGCTCCCAGCCCATTGTGCCTTATAGGCATACGTGTACTTCCTGGTTATTTTTTTGGTAGAGGTGGGAGCTAACCAGCTCAACAGCTGTAAACAAGGCAGACTTCCCCTATGTGGAGAAAAAGACAGTTGGTCAGAGGGTACAACACTAGTTAATTAACTGGCATTAATAAAAAAATATCAAGGATGCAATTTTCTTTTATAAGAAGACAATAACTTCAAAAAGCCAGGTTGACTGGAACAGAAGTCATAGAATTAAGTTGGGCTGTCCTCCACTGGGTTTCCTCAGGAAGCTAGTGCTGAGTTGGGGGCATAGAGGAAGCTGACAGAATTTTAGGTTGTGTTTTGGGTTTTCTTTTCAATTCAACTATTTTTCTCTTCTAAAAATGTAGGCATTTTAAAGTCAAATTGTTTGCTTATGTCATAATTTAACCTACTTAGTTACATATCTTATGGAAAAAATCACTTTACTAGAGGTGTTTATATAAAAGACTGCAAAGCCTCGTTTAGAACACTCAGTGTAAGCACCAGCAAAACACAGACTAATATGTAATCCTTGCCATTGTTCAGTTCGATTCCTAATAAAACTGTTCCTTGCCTATAATGTCCATGATGTCCATGATTCTCATACCACATATCTTTCTCCTTAGTGCTCTGTGGCCTTGCTTTACTATCCAACAAAGTTGGAGAGCAGTAGGATGCTTTATCAGCAACAATAATTTCAAATGAATGTTAACATACCTTTTTCCTGTCTGTCCTGCCTTCTTCCCCCCTCCCTTTGGCTGTGATTTATTAAAGTAACTTTGATTGCACATGGATCCCAGCCTTCTACTGGAGATTATCAGATGGATTCAGCAGTGTTGTAAACATCATTCCTTCAGCAAACACAAGAAATACTCTAGTCTTTCTTGAGAAACCAGCCTGGATTGAGAAGCAGAAATGTCTTTTCTGGGGCTATGAAGTTCCATCTAGCCATGGTGTGCAGCAGAGTGCCAACAGCAAAATTGCTACAAGGTCATAGCTTTGTTAAACTGTTGTTTTCTATCCACACCTCAAGTGACATTATAACAAGGTTTTACAGTTCTTGCTGTCACTCTGCACTAAAAGTCTTAGACCAGTGAAGAAAGGCAGAGCTGAGGAGTAGAAGAGAAGTGGAGAAGTTCAGAAACACTGTGAGAGTTAAATTCTGGTGACAGAGGAAAAAAGATTTCAATGGCTGAAGAAGGAGAAATGCAGACTGAACTGCAAGCTATGAAGTTCTGTCTCAGCTTTGAGTGCACTAATAGACCTTACTTACCCCACCTGGGGCCTTCACAGACCCCCTTTCCATAGGCTCAGCACCCTCATTTAAGCTCAGGTCTGGGCACACAGTCCTTGCCTGAGGTACATTCTGTGTGTACTTTTTCTCATACCTATACCTGAATTGTGGCTTGACTTTCCCAGACTGACTTTCAACTTGATTTGTTACTTTTGCTTTTGCCTTGGTCATCACTGGTCTCTCAATAGAACTTGTTGTTGTCACCCCCTGCTGTGCTTTCCTGGCGCAGGCACTGTACTACTTGGTCCTGTCAGTAAAGTCATTGCCTGTATTCTGTTCTGACCACCTCTGGCTCTCTCATTCTTGAGGGAGCAGTTCACCCTTGCTGCAGTAGCCAAGGGGGAGTTCCCCTCTGGGAATGCATCCCAGATGAGAACCAATAAAAGAATGCTACAAATCTGGGAAGAGGAAGGAAAAGGACTGTGCTTCCCCTTTGTTTCACCTCCTCCAATCCCTGTTTAGGAACAGAAAGATCTTGCCTGCAACGATGTGAAATGTGTTTCATGAGTTTCTAAAAGGAAGGCAAAGGCAACTGTACGCTCTTGGAGTCTCCATATTGCTGGCACTCATGCAAAAAAGTTGCTGGCAAACTGCATGGGAAAGCATGCAGTAAATACATGCCAAGAAGTAAAAATAAACAATAACCGCAGTTCATAGTTTCAATAGTATTGGAAATTTTAGTCAACAAGACCTCATGACTTACCTGATGTAGGATCTCCAGGAGCATATCAGCCTTTTTACCAAGCCTCTGTCAGATATTACTATAAACTAATTGCCTACATCTAAGAAAAAAACCACCCTCACAAAACAAAAACCCAAAGAAACTCCAAACACACCACTTGATTTGAGGTTCACTGCTTTCAAAGAGGGAAATGAATAGTCAGGAAGATGTCAGAAACTGAAGCTGTATCAAACCCACTTTTTTAACTAAAATGTAAGGTACAACACATACAAACTGGGAAGGAGGCTTGAACTTGATGGTACTGATAGTTCAGCAGTTATATTGTTATGCTTAACAGGCTGACCATAAGAGAGTATAAGGAGATTCTCACAGCTTATTACAGATGTGTAAAAATAACGACCAGAAGATGGAAGCAATAAGAGACTTTCAACTCTTTCACCTGAAGTAAAGAGGCTTTTCTAAGTGATGGTAGAATAGAAACAGAAAAATATTCAGATCAGCTCTAAAGACTGAAGGAAAAGAAAAAGGATATTGCTTGTGGTTTTTTGGCACTGGTCAGGTCAGTAGAATTCTCTTCCCATGAGATATGGAGTGGTTCCACAACTACTCTGAAATACTTTTTATAGTGTCTGGGAGCCGTTCTGAGGCTTACTTGAGGGTAGATGCCTGGGTCTGTGGTTCTCCATTGGCATGGAGATACTGGTCACGTCTCTCCGGGCTTGTCCTCATTCCAAACATCCTTCTATACATTCAAGTGACACTTCTGTTCCATTCCATTTACTTTGTAAAAGCCAAAAGCTTTGACCAGAATATGGGAGGACTGTGTATTTTTATGCTTCTCAGATCTTAGCACATAACCCTCACCATAGAAAGAGCTGAAATTACTCGTTTGCTTCTTTTATTAAAAACAAAAAAGTTCACAGCTGTTGATCTGTCAGTCATTTTTCCTGCTAAATGTCAACATATATCTGAGGTTACTAAAAATGCAATATCCAAGTAAGTTTCAAACTGAAAAATAAAAAGAAAGCGCACATGCCTAACAGACAGTCCTGACAGTCTTGGCCAATTTCCAGACTTCTTCCTCTCTCCCCAGATTATTTCCCTCCTTTATAACACTTTCACCTGTCATTGCAAACACAAATCCTATTTCCTTTCTCACAGAAGCTAAAGAAGCTTGGTTCAAAAGATATAGCTTCTAAAAACAGTACTTCCAAGGTGCAAAGTCTCTGTACTAAGAGCACATGGATCCAAAGCAAGGACTAATGTAAATGGCAGTGACAGGGAGATCCTTCTGCTCCTGGCTAGGGCCTGTGTTTGTTACAAAGATAAATATTCCAAAAGTGATTTGCCTATTTTTGATTGTTCTGATTGGTATTTATTGCAAGAGAATGTTGCGTTGAGTGCACACAGTTTGTTTAGTAATGCAACTTAGAAAGTAAAATAGAAACAAACAACCGAATAGCCAAGACACTCATTTTCAAATAAACATGCTGGAAAAATGTTCTATCACATTCTGCCCTCTGTGACTAATTAATTTCACCGGTGTTTTAAAATAATGAAGGTTCCTAGCAATTCCTGTGCATATTCTTAACTTATCCTACAGAACATCTAAAATGCATATCAAGTATAAAGTTGTTGCACTAGGTCTCCATTTATGCTCACATGCTGGGAAAATAAAAAGCTCTGCATACTTTTCCCTGAAACTCACTGACAGTAGATTTGTCTCTCTGATCATTTTGTCTCAAACCAGAAACCTTGTCCAAGCAGTTTCTCATGAGTTGAGGTCATTGTGAGGTTTAGGACTTACCACACATGTTTGTGTTTGTGCTTTCAATTTACTGCATAGTTATTTTATATTTTAATATCAGACTATATCAATATAGTTGCATGTATTCCAACTCTAATAATTCAAATCATTCAGCTTTTTCTATTTCTCCTAAAATGATTTCATTTACATGCTATCAGTTCATTAAAAGAACTAACAATAGCAAGAGATTAGGGAGAGAAATTGATACAACTGATGAATAAATGACAATGAAATCATTCCCTCGAAGAGCTGCATTTTTAGCAAGGTTTGCTATGTGTTGAAGCAAAACCACAGCTGTCAAAAATATGGTATCCTACACCCTTTAACAAATTCTTAAAATACCATCTGCAGGCAATACAGTGCAGATAAACAGATGTAGCAGAAGTACAAAGCCCAAAGAAGAGAAAAAAGATAACATATGTTTCTCCAATTAAAAAAGACTGTGAAATGTAACAATTGCTAAAGTTTATAAATAGCTATTGAATGATTAACACGCAGTTAATACCTGCATTCATTATTGTTTTGAGTTTCCTAAGGAACAGCAAGTAGATCAATTAGAGAGGACTACAAGTTCAGCATCTTTCTGTGTAGCATTAGTTGTTTAGTTTAACTGGAAAAGGTCTGTATCTTTAATCTGCTTGTGGGGTTTTTGTTCCCCTGTCCAGGAACTCCTCTCATTAACGTGAACTCTCTTGCAATATGCAACACTGGCTACCTTAGTCCCACTTACTAATGGTCCTGAATTGATTCTTAATTAGTTGCAGTTTTGGTCAGAATCCCATTAAAACAGCTGAGTGCTCCAACTGGAAAGAAGGAAAAGGCTGGTGTTCTGTTGTGAGCTGCTGAGACAGGGCTGAGCTTGCACCCACAATGGCAGTTAGGCAAAATGCACTGAGATTCAAATCACACTTCTGTCCTGGTTTGAACACAAACCTTCCTACAGTAATTTATCCTCCATCAAATAATCCTCCACCATAAATATGATGAAGAAATGCATCCAGATGCTGTTAGAAAAACTGCATTATTCCAATACTCTTCTAGTCTCCACTTAAGGAAAAGAAAGGATACTAATTCAGCAGAATATGAAAGCTTTTCATTAAATAACTGATTTTTTCTGTATAATTGTAATAGCTAGATATTGTCTAACCTTCTATTTATATTCTAGAAAGCCTCTGGGAAGCCAAAGTGTATGTTTTCATGCTTTTCTTCCAAATGACTATGCGCTATGAACTGCAGCATATTTTTGTTAATGAAGTGAATCAGTGGTCATTGTACAGCTATTGTTTTATGATTTGAGTTTAATTATAGAAAAGTGAGGTATCAAGAAAACATGCTCTTCTAAAGCACTATCTGGAGCAAGTATCCCTGTTGTTAGGGAATAGTGATGTCACGTGAGCAGCTTTTGTATTCAGCAGCAATAATTCACTGCCTGCATGGGGGGATTGATCCCAGCTATGGTATCCCCAAAGGAGCCTCCACTAGGAATGGGCTCACATACTTTGATCTGTAGATTAACATGAGCAGGATCACAAGCCTTTGTCTCTTGTAAACATCGTATGTCCCTAAATTTGTATCCAGCAAAAGGCTGAGTCTTGTGTTTATTTGGGTAATGAATTGCAGTAATTAATGCATGCATTGATTCCTCTACTGAGTCTCCCCTAAAGGCCATTTCCATTTTTAATTTATAGAAAATGCATACAATTCCTTTAATCAGAGCACAGTCTGGAATCCATAATAAACACTCAATGCAAAAAAATATAGTAAATAGAAGTGAGGTTACTGAGCAGAATTTAGGTAGGAATTTAGGTAGACAGAATTTGTATTTAACATTGTATTAAAAGACAGCTACATAGCAAGGAGTATAAGAATATGCATTTGGAATTTTCAGGGCAGATCCAAACCTATAAACAGAGAAGCAAAAATTGTACTGTTTCATTGAACAGATTTTCACTTAGTTCAGAGCTCAATTTAGTCCCTAACACACAAATGTATACTTCTGTCACATATATCTATTACAAGGACACTCCGATGCTGTCTGTCTCTCAGCCTGTTATGGCTTTTGCATTAAAAAAAGACCCTACCATTTACTAAATATTCTTGAGGGGGAAGATGCAAAGGAGAAACATGTGCTTCCTTCATGAATTGTGAATATTTCTTATTTGCTAAGTGCCAAGACTCTACTCAGCATCATACAAGATGCAAAATGCAAACAGCCTTCTCCTCACAATCCTTCAGCCCAAAAAGAGTTTCTAGCATTCCAAACATTACCCTGAGCTCAAACTGGACCATTCACAAACAACATGGCTTCAGAATAAAGCAAAAATCAGGTGCAAACCAAATAACACTGTTCAGCAATAAATAAATCACAAGCAAAACAAATCAGATCAGGCTTTTTTTTTTAATTCCTGCAGTACTTCTATACTCTAAGTTTATATTTTTCCTTGTTGGGGAAATGTCTGCCTTGTATCATACAGCTCTTTGTAGATTTCCATATACATATTGAAATGTGTGCAAAATATGCCTGGGGAAGTATGAAAATACAGCATTATAAATACACAGCCAGGCAGACGATGCTGTGCTGAGGAATGCAATCTAATATTTTTTCTGCAATGTACAGGTGATATAAATTAGAAAATACCCCATGGTATGTATGCAGCATAAAGGACACAAAAAGAAAGACTGATTTGGAAGCACACACAAACTAAAGGAATACCTGATTAACCTTTCACTGACTCCTGGTCCACGTGATGCAAAGCTTGCCTTCCTCCTAGAGTGATGGCTTAGAAGAAGATGTTAAATTTAACCTCTGGCGCAATGATAAATTGACAATAAAAAATTCAATGGCTTGGTAATTACCAATCACTTTGGACATCGGCAACATTTTTCAGTTCTGTCAGTGCTCATTGGCACAAAAGCTTCAGCTGAAATTCTCTCGATCTCCCTCTTTTTAACTTTGTTTTCATGATGCAGATTAAATCTGCCACCCTATTACTGATTCATTTTCCTAATTTTTCATGTCTGCACCATGCCCCAGCTGCACTAGGCTGATAATTGTGGAGCCCAGCCCTGATGATTAACATCAGAAGAATTAATTATGCCTGCCATTAAAATTCCAGGTTGCACATGGTGATCAAGAAAAATTAAGTTTCTCTAGGCCTCTAAATCATTTCACCTTTGAGGAGAATGATAGTGCCTCGACAGCTAAACTGCAGCCTGCGTTCCAGAAAAGGTCTAAACCACATACCCTTTGTGTAATTCACTAAATGCCTTCCTAGGTATTTTCACTGGTTTATTCCACTTGCTAAAAAGATTTACTGCTCTCAAATAAAGATTTTAAAGTATCTAGCTGATTGCTTGATTTCAATATAAAGCACCTTTTTTTTGCTCCTGAGACTCTTTGAGGACTATCTGTTACATTAATTTCCAGGTTAAAGCATCACGCAGAGTATGGAAGATCCAGGCACAGAACTAATTTCATGGAATTGGGAGATAATTTACTTTTGTCCCAGTTACAAACTGAAGGGAAATTATGATTTTAGTACAACATAAAGACAATGATTTTCTCAGAAATAAATTGATAATGAAACAAAAGCAGATTCCTAAGATCTTTAGGCTAAGTAGTAATGAGTAAGGAAAAGCCTGTTGACTGACTCATTTCAAAATAGATTTTTGCATGGGAAACTGAAAACATATTCAGTCTAGCCTAAGGTATGACATTTACTAGGGCCATAAAGAGTAAGATGATATGCATTTATCATGTTCTTTTTCTACACTATGTTTCGTTTTTAAATTACCATAATCATGTATATTACAGGCTTAGCTTAGAAGACTGTAATGAGGAGTCATATTTTGATGAAGGGATGTAAATATCTTCTGTCAAGTGGTAAATGTCAGAAAGACTATGCATAAACTATGGATCATATTTGCTTCCGTTCTTATCTTTAGGCAGTACCACCATAGCAAAACTATTTAGATGTGGATGTTCTTGTTAGCTTTTATAGATGACAGATTTCTAGAATAAACTTAACAGAATTGGACCAAAGAGCAGCACAAGAGCAATTATCTTCCCCTATAAAATATGTTATAAAACAGGAGGACTCAGTGCATTTAGAGATTAACTTCTACGGGAAGTCATGTGTATGGCAAAATAAGAGAAAGACCCTTCAATTTAAAACTTAAATCCTTGAGTTTAACGTGAACAGCACTCCTATAGCTCAAGGATATTGTATTCTATATAAAATAGGCCATTTAGAACTTGTGAGGACTTTATTGCACTGTCTCAGGAATGACAACTAGCATAGAATTCGTGATTAAATGAACATTTATTGTATTTGCAACAGTATTC
>NW_008671133.1:98243-112566 GCF_000695815.1 Acanthisitta chloris
TTTAAACATTAACATGTCTTCACTAAAAGTGTTGAAAATATCTCCTTACAAGACTTATGGCTAAATTCAAAACCTCTTTCTTTCTGCCCCAGGATACGGATAACTCAAATGCACCAAGACTTTTGGCAAATCACAGATGTCTCCCCATAGATGCAAGAAAATAGTCAAACACATTGTCAAAAGCCTACAAAATAAGGTGAGAGAAGTCTGAACATGTCTTCACTAAAAGTGTTGAAAATATCTCCTTACAAGACTTATGGCTAAATTCAAAACCTCTTTCTTTCTGCCCCAGGATACGGATAACTCAAATGCACCAAGACTTTTGGCAAATCACAGATGTCTCCCCATAGATGCAAGAAAATAGTCAAACACATTGTCAAAAGCCTACAAAATAAGGTGAGAGAAGTCTGAATATACTTACTGGTCTTGTGCATTTCTAACATCACTGAAGGTGGAGCAAATGAAGTCCTAAAAGGAAAAGACATGACAAGCAACACAAAGAAACATTTTCTGAATTACACCAGCATTCAAAACCATAAATTCTATTTTTAGCAAGCATAGTTATCAGTCAATATATTTAGGTGACAAAAGGCTAATCACAGATTTAATTTTAAGACTTCAAAAAGGATGAATATTAACTGTACTGAGTTTTGAAAAATTCAAAATTTAGTGCAAATAGATTTACTATGTAAATACATAAACACTCTCTCAGAATCACAGTTGGTACAATATGAGCTTTGGGAGAAGATTATCTTCACTGACTCCAGTCTTGAAAATGCCAAAACATCATTCATATTGAAAGTGGCTTGAAAGGTTATTCTGGGATTAAAGTTTAGGCCATGGAAGACAAGGATTAATATGTTCCATTTCCCCTAAAATAACCAACAGCCTTTGTCCAGTTTATCCTCACTAGTTCACAGATGACTCTTGCTCCTACATGTGCGCACATAGCACCTTACACACCAGTCACCTGATATACATCAGCTGTCTAAGAACACAAGAGCACAACAGCACCAGCATATTGTACTGAATAGACAGAAAAATTCAATCAATGTCTTACATCCCCGATTTTGGCTGTAAGATATTGCAGTTCTGAATCTCGGGAAGGGAAAGGAAGGGAAGGGAAGGTGCTCCTACATGTGCGCACATAGCACCTTACACACCAGTCACCTGATATACATCAGCTGTCTAAGAACACAAGAGCACAACAGCACCAGCATATTGTACTGAATAGACAGAAAAATTCAATCAATGTCTTACATCCCCGATTTTGGCTGTAAGATATTGCAGTTCTGAATCTCGGGAAGGGAAAGGAAGGGAAGGGAAGGGAAGGGAAGGGAAGGGATGCTTGCAGAAAGAATTTTACTTAAGTACAGAAACATTTGTGCTGTCATCTGAAATCAAGGAAAATTCTGTCAGAGCATCATCTGGATGTTATATCTTTCAGCCTACTGGAGAGCAACTACAGGAAATGACATTGCTTCTTGTCAAGTGAGATTCACAGCCTGGCTTGCAAAACCCCTGTAAATGCTTAGGGTTAGGGTGATCAGCTCTAAATAACAGAAAAAAAAGCCATACCACATTTTGAGACAACTTGAGACAAATTTAAATTGAGATTTAGTTATCAAAGGTCAGTAGCTCTGTATGACATGTATTAGATAGAGAGGTCTCTGTCATTTTAAGAGATACAATTCCAGTTCTTAACTGCTTAGCCTTTTTTTTCCCCACCCATCCCAGGTAAACACCACCGACTGCAAAAGAAAGCATTCTGCATTGTCATTGATAGTCATTTTCAGCCACCCTTTACCCTGATTTACCTTGCCTATTCATTCCAATTCCATGATTGGTGAAAGAAGTCATAATCAGATTTCAGCAGTATTTGTTTTTTAAATCTTTTCTAGTAATTCCTATCACCACAGCTGCTTGAAAGCCTCTCCATCTGCTATCTCAAATTCAGTTAATGTGGTTTTCTGCAAGATTACATTATGAACTTGTATTACTTATGCAATATGCTCATTTTTGGCATGAAAATAATCCCAATAGCTATCATATGTACAAGATCTGCCCAAAGGAGAATGAGGCCATCAGCCTAATCTCTTATGCACTTTCTTTTTGTGATCTTTTTGGCATTCAGTACTATTCACTGATTTGAGTATCCACTTGACTATTGTCTATTAATGGATTTTAAATTTATTTATTATATATTTGCATTAATGTGACCATGAACTTGAACATGCTGTGACAGGTGCTATAAAACATAGGGGTCTTTACTTAAAGAGTTTATTTTCCAAGACAAGATGACTGACAATGACACACCAACACAGGAATACAAGTAAGCAATGAGACTGAATTTATCCCCATCCTGTTTTACATTTTTTTTTAGCCATCACCAAAAAAAAGAGGGAAAAAAAAAGAAGCAAAGTTTTGAGGAGAATAATGTAAAGCATTTCTTTTAAACAGAATAAGAATCATGTCTGTCATTGATACACATACATTGATACAGCAAGAGGTGATTTTAGCACTTATATTTCTTCTGTGATACCTTCCTCCCTTACATGTTATTTATGCATTTTTTCAACTTCCAAATATATATTTCTTTTTCCCATGCTGTCAATGAGAGACTCTTGTCACGTCCTAGTCTTCAAAACCAGTGCTAAAATCACATGAAGGTGTAAGAACACATACAGCACATCAAACAGTTAAGTCTGAGTTGCTGCCTGGTGCATGAAGTCCTGAAGCCCAACATAGGCTGCTATGCTGCAGCTGGTACTGCGCCTACCAGTTAGGACATATCAGCCAGAGTTCCAGACCAAAACACACCTCATGATCATTTATTTTGCCCCAGAGTTTCATTTGTTAAACAGACTGGAAGCAGACTGGAAACTATACACTTCTGCATCAGTCATACATCTCAAGGCAGTTGATATCCCTCAATTCATACATACAAATCTGGTGTACCTCCCATGAAGTAAAATAGATCAGCAGGTCTGGTTTCAGAATTATTCCTGTCAATTTGCCATACTTTCAGAGCTGTATCAACTCACTAAATATCTGAGACAACATTCCAGTGTGATATGAGGACCATGGAGGGATACAAAGAGAAATAATACACTTTGAACTGCAACAGGCTTACAATTATGTAGAGATGCTGCAATAATGCAGTAGGACATATCTGTCTTCTATATGAAATAAAAATTGCTTCATAAATATGGGCAAAAGAGAGGAAAGGCCTTTTTTCTTAACTACTTACTGATGAATCAGTTCAAGTACTCTAGTCTTCCTCACACAAGTAACCACTGACTCCAAGAAAATAACGTGTTTCTAAGGACAAGATTAGTAGAAACAGCCTCCAAACATACAGAATATCACAGTAAATGCAACTGCTAGTGAGGAATGTGAGAATCCAGGTAGCATTATCCAATTAAAGTCATAAGTGATAAATTGATCCCTTACTATAACAGTGTTTTCCGTGTTGCTGCACTGGAACACTTCAACAGACTACTGCTCTCAAGGGAAACACTCATGAAAAGTCTTTGGGCTGTGATCTGCATGTTGGTTCATCATCACAGGCTGTAGCATCTCTGTCTCTAGGCAAATTTGGATGCTACTATGTCTGCTGCCTTCTGCACATGCCATTTCCTTCTGAGCAGCCATGTACTGAATTACTGCTTTGTAGTGGATTTACAAGTGAAAACACAGCCAAATGTAGTGTATGCAGTTGTGTTTATTCTACTTAAATGTCATTGAATATCATCTCTTTTTTTTAAATGAATTAATAGTCATGAATTTGAACACTCAATTGCTATGGAAATCCATTTACTATTAGAAAGTGGAAAAGAACAATTAATATTTTATGCCCACAAATTCTGGACTTATTTTTCTACTGATTACGATGAAGGGTACCAGTTTAAAAAACAGTTCCAGATTTGTTTCCAGTCAACTCTTAAACAAAGAAAATAAGATGATTTGGTATACTTCTTCAATTCTATGCTAATCAGATCTGGGCTCAATCTTCCTGTCACTGTAATTTGACTTGCACCTGATCTGCCTAAAATATAACACGATGCATTTGGCATATATTTATCTATATGTGCATCCAGAAGTTCATATACATTCAAACATATCAACAAAGTTTTGCCACATGTTTATGGGGCATTTCCTACTACAAACTGCCTGAGGGTGCTCAGGTGTCAGATCCTTTCCCAATTACATTGCAGCAGGACTACAAGCTTGCCTGACTAATGTAAGTCACAAGATGACAATTCTTCCACACAAGACTTGTAGATACTGCCAGTTTATGATGCAGCAGCCTGTTATCATTTTAGTACCATGGGCTGGTCACTGCAAGGATGTTCTAGCTCTGTGGCTGCCATCCTACAAGTCCCAGCTGTTAAACTGTCAAATGTGATTAGGCTTTCATACTACCCAACTCTTCCCACCTCTTCATTCACAGAAAAGGATCTAAATTTGGAACATACGTTTTCTTTCCCCACTCAAATCCGTATTTCTAGCCCATTCAGATTTGATCCTTTCTCAAGGATTTCTCTGTCCTAAAACAATAAGAAGTCTAAGTCTTCCTGCTGTCAGGTCATTGTCTGGTTCTACTATCTTTCAGCTGGCATGCTCAGGAGAACTCTCAACTGACTCAGATGGCAATCAGAGCTAGAAAATACCACTTCCATGGTTGCTACAGTCCAAGGAGACTGTAATTCTTTGGAAGGCAGATCCCCATTTGCACAAGGTTCACATCCCAGATAAAAAGGTTTTAACCACACAGAGTTAATCTTATATTCCAGGTACACATATAACTCGCTGATCACATTTTATACAGTTATATTCATGTTCATAAAATTGCATACAAATGGTCAGAAGCTGAGTTCTGGTGTTCTAAGTTTAACAGTGATAAATTATATTTTAAAATATTATTTTTTCTTCCATCTATAAGTTTTACTAATTTACTGTCACCACCTGCATAGGGATCTCATTCAAAATGTAAAAGAGTACAATGGTATTTATTTAGGTCAGCCCATTTTGTCAGCAAAATCTGGTGGGATGATTCATGGAAATAAAGATTTGGCAAAATGTACCCATCACAGTTTCAGTTTCAAATCTCCAGGGAAGACTTTGGAAATAGAAAATATAATGAATTCATTCTTTTAGCAATAATGAGTATAAGGATAACTGAATGGTCAAACCCCCCACAATTTTTACAGAACTGTACTTACAATATTACACTTTGCAATTAATGATATTGCTTAGGAAACAAACAAACAACCAGCACCAGGAGTAGTGATTAATAACATTCCAGTTTGTTATACTTCCATTTGTTAAGGACCTGCTAGCTTGGGCAGTATTTCATCTCTGATGATTTCTCTTTTCATATGCTATTAATCCATGCTCCAGGTTTGGAGAACAGGCCACTAGCTTCAAACAGTCTATAATTCCTTGCATTTTACAGCATTAGATATGTTTCATTATATAGTACCTTAATATTGAAAAATTAGTAACCATCCTCCATGTGATCTAAAAGAACAAAATTAGCCAACTGATGGCAATTTAATATTTTCTGGTTTAAAACTGTAATTTACAAAAATCTGACATTCACTGTCAATGCCTTTCTCTGCTGTGAGGAAATCTGCATGACTTCTGTATTAATTGACCCTTATCTGACCTTCCATAAAATAAAATAACACTAACTTTTCCCTAAATAATAATACTTCTCCATATTCTTTGCAGTTTTTGTTAAAAACATAATTTGGAATGCAAATAAATCTGGAAACTTACAAAATACTCCCACATTTTCTGCAGTGACTCAGTTCCTCAAGGTATTAATGGAGAAAAAAGAAACACCTTGCTTATGGCAGTTTCCCCTCCATATCCCATACTCAACCAGTAGCAGTCAAAGGTCAGGGGACAAATGCAAGCTACTTAGCTAAGTGAGGCTCTGCAAGTGACAAAGATAAATTGATATGCATGTGGGAAACTGGAATGAATGGAAAATTAAAAAGATGTTCCCACTGATCTGGAACCTGTAACAGAATACAGAAAACCACATGCCTTACTATCCATGTCAAAACTGTTCACGACGTTTCAGCTAAGACTGGCTGGGAAATATAGCAAGACATCTCTTGAAAATCAGTCAGGCATTTAGGTGTTTTCATAGGTTTTACTCAGACACATAAATTCCAGATTGCAGAATATATTGCAAAATAGGTTGTATCTTGAAATGTCACTTGTACATCAGGTTCTCTGTTAAAGAACTGAATATTTATATGCAGACATGCTTTTGCAATCTTTCTGAAAGCAAACTCAACTGAGGATCAAAGTTGGAGATCTCATAAGAGCCAATGTTTTGAGGAAATTTGCAGGACTTTGCAATTTTAATAAGGTCAGAAGTTCCACAACTCCTTTGAAACTCAAAAAACTTTGCCTGAGAGACACAACCTTGTGGATTCAACAGTGTTCAAGTTTTGATTCTGCTTTGATTTAATTCAAACTACTTTGCTCTTTACTAGCTGATACCTTATTGGAGCAAAGCTTTATACTCCTTTTAAGATTTGCCTTTTTCTGTGAGGAGATTTTGCTTCAGTAATATGGGGAGGACTCCAAATGATAAATAACCTGAATATTGAACAAATGGCAACATTTCATTCATGCAGAGCAGGAAAATTTAGCCTCCATGGGTTACATTACAGGGAACACCTTAAATCAAAATGTGGAAACTCAATATTGAGGTGCATAAACTATAAGCTTTATTGATCATGTCTCCTTTGACTGGGCATTCCTACCATGCTAGAGACATAATTCTGCATGGACTGATTTCCTTCAACTCTGACTTAAGGGTGCTCAGCATCTGAAAAATCATAAAATCCTGTTTCTGCACACGTGTCTCCAAACAGAACGTGGAGGAACTCTCAAGGGTATTCTATTTCTTCAGCTTTTCTAAAATCCTGGTCAGGCATCTAAGAATCCTGAAGAAAATTAATGGATTTGTTTTCCAGTGGAGGAGGTTGTCTATTTGACATAAACTGCAGTAACAATATGAAATGTCTTCTGATAAGAGGCAAATGTCATTTTGTTTTCTGATCTAGTGCAACGCTAGTAATCCATTCTTACATATTTACATAACTTTGCTTGATATCAATTTGAATGACTATTTACCTGTCATGTATGCTGCGATACTGCGTAGAGGCAGAAAAGGACAGCCAGAGGAGGCTGAAGGAAGATGCCAAGGTTATAAACCAGTGTGTTTGCAATTGAACTTTATTTTCATGAGAAGCTTCTCTAGCACAGACATAGGTACAAGTGCAGAACATCACAGCTCTGTATCAGGCAACACCCTCCCTGGCCCATTCCTGTAAATTCTCCACAGTGGCATGTTTTATTGCCCTGGAGACACAATGTGATGGCTATTTATTTAATTGCTTGGAAAGCCCAGCCAGAGAAAGGTGTCTCACGTTTGGCGTGTTAGTTTCCTGCTTGTAGATTTACAATTTAGCACTATTTGGGTTTTCAGAGGCTCCTTGTCAAAAGTGTGAGGGGCCCATTCCACCAGATGAAGCTTTGTCTGCCTCCAGTCAAAATCCCCCAAAAGGCACAGAGCAGAAGTGCAGCATGCTTGAAAATTGGTGTGTGCTGCCCCTCCAACCACTGATTAATACTGGATATATTCTCCAAGCAGAGCTGTATATCAAGTCCAGTGTTTTCTCTGTCCTGTCCTTCCCTCCTCCTGCCTAATTTTGCAGACAGACAGCCATAATGCTCAATAGAAGCATAAGTCTTTAAACTGAAAATGTCATCACTTAGGAATACAAGAGAGTGGTATGTGTCATGTATGTCTGCAAAATGCAGTTGCTGTCTGTTACAGTCTGCAGCAACTTTTAAATCTGTCATCACGGCATGAATTTCATATTAAGCTCCTTCCCAGTGCTTTAGCCAGGAAGTAAAGGGGGGAACATACTGTATCATTTATGGGCATGCTGGTGCTGGGTCAACCATGACATCACTCTCCACTCTGCTGAGCTGTAATGAGGTGAAAAGGCAGCTTTAGAACAACATAGCACTTTATTTATTAGGAAAATTTAAGTGTGCATGGATTTCAATTTATGATAAAACTGAAAACAAAGGTTATGGGCTATAGCTCTCCTACAGCCCAAAGTAAGGGAGGGGGTTAGGAAGGCATTTTGTACATGACGAGAGATTTAATGCTCACTAAGCACAGAAGATTGAAAGTTCTGAGCAGGCTAAAAACCTGTACTGACAGCCCAGCCGATTAGGGATGGTACACAGGGCATTTTGCTGCAACCAAATTGTACTGTATACTTCGATCAGAGTGAGACGCTGGAGCAAGGATGAAGTTGAGACCAGCTGAAATCTTCAGATTCAAAAGGATGTAGGCATATAAAATGAGAACAGAAGGAAAAATCTGGTGAAGCTTGGATGCTGTAAGAGCTTTGGATTGCAGAAGGTTCCCCAGAAACCTGCAATGCTGTTTAAACCAACATTGAGAAGCTGGGTAGTCCATCACATCTCTCTGAATGAATGGTTAAATATAAGATGGACTTTTGTACTTTACAGTAAGGATTTCTGATTTTTTTTTTTGCTCACAGCTGGAGATGGGACAAGATAGGTACAAAAAAATGTAGATAAGCACAGTGCAGAACAGGTCTGATCAGATTTGCTATTACTTGCTCTTGTTCCTTTTTTCTCAACTACTAGCATGTTATTTTTACTGCAGGCACAGTACCAGCAGTTGGGTTTTCTGGAAATTGCTGCAAAAGCATCACAGCTGCTTATCTCCCTGTTTTGAATCTTACCTAGCTTCTAAAAAGGGCACCCCACTGCCAGCTGATCGCTAGCCTGGTAATCCTGTCTTCCTTGGCAGGCACAGTAAAACCCACACCCACAGAGTTCAAAAAATGCTTTCAGAACACTATATGCAAGTTAGAGTTTTTCTGTCTGGAAGATCTGAACACACTAAGTACCAGGTCTATAACACTATAACATCATCATCAATATTATTTTCTCCCAATTGCAAGATGTTACTTTAACAGCTCTGGTCCCAAGAAACAGCCTGAAATTGGTCTGTAGCCAGAATATCTAGGGTTCTAACCTTCTTAAACCTCACAAACCTCTAATACCTAGCAAATGTCTGAACAGTATTTGGCAGAAAATACTACACAAAAAGCACATCTGGAAGAGACAGAGTCAACCCCTGAAAAAGGTATTCTTTTGCTCAAATTAGTGTTAAGCCAATGTCTCAGCATGGTGTTAACACCCAATGCAGTGCTAGAGTTGTAATTTTTCAGATGAAACGTAAAACTACATTCCTCAGTGTTCATAGAGGTTTAAGAAGATATTATATGTTTCTCAAAGCAACTGTATAAATACTGGCCAAACTCTCACATGGGGGAATAAATACTGAGTAGTGTATTTATCTCAAGAAAGGGAAGACGTTTTTCTGAGGGTTTTTTTTATTTCATACATGTACCAGACAAATATCTTGGGCATTTTAAGACCATGTTTCAAAAGTCAATATCAACCTTCCATAAAAGAAAGGATGAAGTAGGCAAAACAGATAAGTTTTGCATATGTTCTCATTTCTGCCAAAAAATATCCACTAGACAGCTCCAAATATTGCATAGGTTGTGAGGGCTACATGTCCAATTATGCGTGACAATGTGTATGTAAAAGAAAGAGCTGAGTAAATGGGGCAACTCATACAGTAAGCAACTCCTCAAAACAAATGCAAGTAAAACCTAGGCATCCTTCACATTTTCTTTGTTCTTTTCTTGATTTTTTTTTTATAAGGTTACCCCCACCTTGTCTTTTTCTGTTTTCTCCCCATTCTAATCAGGTTTGATATATATATATATATATGGATTTCCTTGCTTAGGAAGAAATGTCTAAAGAAATGCCATTAATATGAAATCTCTTAACCCACCACTCATCCTTAAAATATGCACATTTAAAAATCAATTCTGCAAAACTATACAAGGAACCTATTAGTTAAAATATTTTGATTTAAAGTTTACTTGTAAAACATTTTGTCTACTTCCCATCACATGTGTTACTTGTTTCAAGTACAGCATGAACCAACAGTCAACATTGTTTTTCATCTCTAGCTGGGATGGAAAGCACCTGGAAGACAAAAGATGACTGAGACCATCAAAACGAAGTTTATACAGTCTCATCCAAATTCATTCTTCATGTGTTTCCTCAAATGCTGGCCCAAAACGAATTATACTGTGAGTGAGTCTGGTTCTCTCTCTGCATTTCTTATTAAATAGCTCACTATTAGCATCTGCATTTTCATTATACCTTGTGGCCTTTTCTTTCCCATTAATAACCTCACCATGTGCCCCAAGTCCAGTACTTCCTCCATTGAATTTGTCATTTACAGATTCTTTAAACTCTTTTTCAGCATGTGAAACATCTTTGCAGAAGCCAAGTTGCATGGTCTCTAAACTATCCACTTCTTGCATGATGCTCTTTTCAACAGGTACGTCTCTGCATCTCTTTATATTTAGTAGTTTCTGCCACCTCCCGACACACTGAGTAGCAGGGCACTCCCTATGAATCTACAGCCTTCAGAAAGGAATAGAGAAAAGAAAAGAAACCATTATGCCACTGTATGAACCCAGAATGAGCTACTCTTGAGTACTCGGTAACAGTTTGAGCTTCTTTACCTAAAAAACGTGTAGCAGAATTTGAAAACAGAAGGAAAAGGCCAGCAAAGACGACTGAGACATGGAGTGACTTCACAGAAATTATTAAATAGGGGAGGACTCAGCAGGTCAAGGGAGGTGATTCTTACTCCTCTACTCTGTTCTCATGAGAGCCCACCTGGAATATTGTGTGCAGTTCTGGTGCCCTCAACATAAGGAGGACATGGAACTGTTAGAGCAAGTCCAGAGGAGGCCACGAAGTAGATAAGAAAACTGGAGCATCTCCCCTATGAAGACAGGCTGAGGAGGTTGGAGCTGTTCAGCCTGGAGAAGAGAAGGTTGCATGAAGACCTCATAGTAGCTTATCCGTATCTGAAGGGGCTCCAGGGGAGCCAGAGAGGGACTCTTTGTTAGGAACTGCAGTGACAGGACAAGGGGTAATGGGTTTAAATTGAAGGAGGGGAAATTTAGGCTAGATGTTAGGAAAAAGCTTTTTCCTGTGAGGTTGGTGAGACACTGGCACAGGTTGCCCAGGGAAGTAGTGGCTGCCCCAACCCTGGCAGTGTTCAGAGTCAGGTTGGATGATGCCTTGAGCAACCTGGTCTGGTGGGAGGTGTCTCTGCCCTTGGCAGGGGGTTGGGACTAGATGATCTGTAAGGTCCATTCCAACCCCTAAAATTTTATGGTTCTATGATTCTTTAGCTTAAATCTCTGTCTCTGAGAAGACATGAACCTAAGCACAAAAATCAGAACTTGCATGAAGTAATTGAAAAGTCTTTTCTAATACAAGAACTAGTATCAAATTAAAATAGTTCTACCAATGCCCAGTTTTACTAGCAAAATAAGATACAGGATGCTGGGGAAGCCGAATATTCAACATGAATTTTAAAAGCTGTTAGATATTTTCATGTAAGAAAAATCTATCCCAGACTATTAAACATAAAGACATCACCTTTGCTTCATAAAATCCTAGACACATACATCAATGAAAACTAGAACAACTGAGAAGGAATTATCACTATATGCTTGACCTAATCTCATTTCCTTCCATAGGCAGCTATTAGTGGCCACTGTTGGATGAAGGAATCTGGGGTAGCTAGGCTGATAAAGCAACTGCAGTAATGCTAGCAGCAAAATGTTAAAATCTCATTGTCTGACACACCTTACTGCCTGTACAATGAGAGACAGTAACACAGACTGTGTACTCCTGCCCCAGCTGCCCATGGTCACAGCTTCAGTTAAAACACTAAGCTGAGCTCTGGAACATAATACAGAACTCGATTAACTTTCTCCTGTGACAGCAGTGCCATTCAGCTAGTGAGGAAGCAGCAGAGAGCTACTCAGCAGTGCTTTACATAGCTGTGGTAAGATTCATAAATGATCTTCTGATAATGCATGAATTTGTGTATGTTCCATTGCTCAGCAGTCTGATGTTTGCCTCACTTTCAGCCCCCTCACTAGCTGACACTGCAGACATTCTATAAATACTTCACCTACATCTTTCTATGTTCACAGAGGATTCTTTCCCCTTTTAATTCTCTGATACTTCTTACAGTGCCTTATAGCCTGTTCCAAAAAGGCTGGACAGGAAGAAACAGAAAATGAAACACAATGCAGGAAGATGCCAAATCAGTCAAACCCCCCACCCTATCCACACACAATCAGTGCCAGCTGTAGTCCAATTAAACTTAATCTAGTCACATGCTCATGTGTTCCTCAGAAATTAGAGGAAATCAATTCAAATGCTAATGAGAAAACCCATAATTTATTATCTGCTGAGGAATGCATGTTACATTAATTTTAACTGTAAACAATTATTTTTATTGCAAGATTAATTACACCATTTTACACAACTTCCTTTTTTCATATTTTTTGAAGGAATTAGTTTTCTGCTACTGTTTTGTTGATCTGTCACAGTATTTTAAGCCTGGAAAAGTATAATTAATTTAGGAATACTACAAATGTGGTTTTCTATTCTTCTGTCAAAGAAAAGTGGGACAAATGACTGGGGCAAAATACAGACAGATCTGGCTGAAACTTGTGGCCTAAACAAAAGTACAAGAGCTGGAAAACAGTGCATTCCCTACTGGGAGTCTGGAGCTAAAAACAAGGTGAGAAAAGAAACTCCAGGTAAAAGCAAGAGAAAATGTTCATGGATATTGGTCAAAAAAGAATGAAAAATAGAATTTTGAGGTAACCCAAAATGTCATTCAGCTGGACACGCTGTTTGCTTTATTTTTGGTTGATCCCTTTCTATGTGCTGCTTTCTTTTCCTCTGTACATCAAATTTAAAAAAAAATCAACTTCATTACACAGTCAGAAAGTTGATATATATTTTATCAATGAAATACAAGTAAGCAGTGGAAAAGAAGAAGCATCTTACTGGTTTTCTATAAAGTATGTGTACAGAATGAAACATCTGCATTATAGCTGAAGTTTATTGCAGTGCTACAGAGAACAATGAAAATAATACAAACAGTATTTATTTTCTCAGTCTCTAGACTTTATTTTTTGTTTGAAAAGCCTGCTCTAATCTCAGAAAAATGTCAGTGATAAAAACACTTTATCCTAAGCAGCCCATTATTCTTTTCATGTCTTTCATTTTTAACTCTCATAGCAAAACTAAAACCAAAAGCAGAAACGCATTTAAAGAGTAAATTTCATGGCTGGACAAACAAGAAAGACCATCCAATAGGTAGTTTCATTTCACATTAATTGCTAGGAGTTTCCTCAATATGATTAAGCCTGGGCATCAGGTTTTTGGGACGACTGTGTGGCTCAGGTTTTGGAGCTACAACTAAACAGATTTTTCTTGCCAGGAATTTTAGCACTACCATTGGTCACATTACTTTATTGGAAACATGACAAATGTAGCTCTTTTCTTTCTTGCAAACCCTTTGCAAATGTGATTGGCACTTTCAGTAATTTATTAACTAATAATATATTCGAAGAAGACTTTAAATATATCCTTGGTTATAATTTTGATTCCGTTATTCTAATTATAAAAAATTACACTACTTTTTATTCTTGTCATGTGTCTATTAAATGCAATCCATGTATATGTTTATTAGAAATGCTTAGCACACTTTTTAGTTGAGAAAAAGTGTAACATTGCAAAAACCAAAACTCAAAGAATAACAGATAACTGTTCTGCACAAATAGCCTTGTTCAGATGCACACAGTGAGGAAGACAAGACTATATTCCATCTACAAACTGTAATGCTAATGGAACACATTACAGTAAATATTCACCAAAAGCATCTGAAGATGAGTTTCAGAAGGTTGGGCAGAAGAAGTGTTTGCCCCCCAACTGTATTTTTAGTATTAAATCAGATCAGTGTGTTATATAGAAACAGGGGAGTAGTTTATAGCAGCTGCCAACTTCATACCTGAGGGTAATAGCTTAGCAAAAATGTCCAAGTTTCTTGGTGTTTCTGTCACTGTCTTTACCTTTCTAATAAACACAGAGACTATATTGCACACAACACTCCCTCTTTTCCTTTGTATTAGGAAATAAAAGCATCCATTTAAAAAATCTATCACTGAAACCTTGTTCATAGTGCAAAGTTAAAAGGAAACAAAGGGTACAGGAACTTCAAACATCAACCTGCGTTCAAATGTTGCTGGACCTATACCCTGGCAGATCGAATGGTTCA
>NW_008671133.1:112597-132155 GCF_000695815.1 Acanthisitta chloris
ACCAGAATTATGCCTGCTCTAAAACACCTTTTCTGGGCAAAGCTGAATGTGGCTATGTCATCTGTTGCATTTGCTGAAGGAACTCGTTGCATTGCAGTTCCAGTTCATCATTAATACTGGTTAAACTGTAAACCTCTTTACGAAGTAATAAAGTAAATGGAGCTTACCAGCAAATATCACACGTATGTTAGGAACCACTGCAGCCATGAAGCTCTGATTATGCAGTACAATCTTCATTCACTCTTCATGCTGGAAATCCATACGCGTTGAACTCCTTCCCAATAAAACTAGAGAATGTGATGAAGCTACTCTAGACTCCTTTGTGCTGATGCTGAAGACATACAATGACTAAAAGAATTTTCCCTTGGCACAAGTCATTATGTTGCCATAGTGTGTGTACCAACATCCCTTCCTTTCAGTTTGCTCAAGTGCAGATCTATAGTTCATTCTGACTAGCAGAAGATTTGAGTTCTGTCTTTACTGACAATTTTCACCAAGTAAAACAGTGCTGACATTTTCCAGGAGAATGATGAAGGATTTTTCAAAGAAGTATTTAGTGGATAATAATAATCCCTAGAATTGCAGGAGTGTCTCTAAAGAAAACCTAAGGAGAACATGAAACCACAACTCTAATTCTGTTAAGCAAAGAACCCTAAATAAGCCATGAAATTTTATATTTCACAATTTCATAGTTCAAAGACAGAAAGAATTATTAGATGCTTAGAGCTGGCCATCTGTTAATCAGAAGTCATTAAGTTTCATTCATATGGCCCAAATCAATTCCCAAAAATCCATGTCCAACCAAAATATTTGACCCCATTGGAGTATTAAAGTACTTGTTGAGGCAGGAGGTAGAGGAGCACAAACAAGAGTCCAAGAAGCAAAACTTCAGCAGAGGAAGGAAACCGATGAGGTGAGAAATGCCCAAGTGATCTCAGCAAATGAACCCTAGCCTCCACAAGTGAGGGCCTTCCCCATCTGGGCTCCAGGTGTGTTCCCTGCCAGACAACAGTCAGTCTAACACAAGTACATGAGCATGACAAGTCAGCTGCATCTAAGAGGATTCTCTGTATACAAACTCAGAACACTGGCTCATATTACCTGGTGTCCCATGTTTAGTTATGGTCAGGCTCTTCTTCTTTAGTGGAAGCTGTGAATGAACAAAATTCTTGGATCTATACACTTAATCAGATGTCTAGGGCAATTCTTTCTTGAATGGCTGAAGTTCTGAAGCTTGAGAACTCTTAATAGCCATGATCTCAATGCAGAGATGGCTGCATCACAAAGCAACGCACAAGCATTTCAAAGAAAGCAATGCAAGTGTTTCAGTTCTTGTACAATCCATAAAGGAAATAAAGATCTCAGATTTACAAACTCTAAGGCAAGAAAAGATAACTGGAAACCTCTGGCAATCCAATTTCACTGCCATCCCCACACGCCTACAAACACACAGGTATTAAAATTTCTCAGTGAAGCAGAATTACATTATTTTTTAAGAAACTCTAATCTCCCTTCCTTAAAAATCTAAGTAATGCAGAGCCCTCCTCCTCACCTGGCAAGCAGTTCCTGCAGCTAATTACTCTCACAGCTTCCAGCCATTCGATCTTGTTATGCTTTGTCAGCAGGAGAGAAAAGCCCAATTATCACATTTTTTTCCATGGAAGGGTATCTGTGTGCTTGTTGACCTTATCTTTAAGAAGCTGTGTAAGTAGTATGCCTTGCTTTTTTTCTTGGAAGGATAAGACTTGTTTTCTAGCACCTGTATAATTTTCCTGGCTTGCATTTGAATTCTCTTACTTCCACATCTAATTCTTAAAGTGTAGTCTCCAGAAAAAACCCACAATCTTATTAGTAATATTGCCAATACTGTTTAAACTTCTTTACTTCTACAGGTACTTTTCTTCTAATCTAGCCAAGTAACCCTTTGCCTGTTTTAGCTACATGATTGAGAGGTCAGATTGAAATACTAGTCATAAGGTACTATATTTTTCTAAGAATTACTGCTTATCTTCTTAACTTTTATTTTTGTCTCATCCACAGACTTTAGGAACTAATGCTTTTTATCATTGTCTAGGGTTTTTATGACAAAAATGTTAGTATAAAAACAAGCCTAGATCCCTAGGGAGCTCCACTGGAAATAAATCTACCAAATTAATCTCTCCCTTTACACAAATATATTTTGATATCTGTCATTAGCCTATTTTTAATCCTTCTAATAAATGTTCTGTTCACATAGTATAAGAATTTTTTCCTAATCTAAATTGTTTAGGATGAAAGATATATGCAGACAACTGCAAATAACAGAGTCAGCTTAGCACTTACAAACTGGACATATATATGCTACTTGCCTGTTCCACTTGAGCAGTAAACCAGGGTAGCTAAACAAAAGTGGTTTAGCTAGCACAGTCACAGCACCATTGCAATGGGCCATACTTGCACAGTCACTGAATGCAACACTCCTGACATGTATCTCAACTCAGATTGCTGCTGCACCCTAAGAACTGCATAAACTGCACTGAAGGCATTCCACAAAAGTGAATGTCTTCAGTTTTGCATGGATTAGATGGTGCCAGTAATGGAAACATTTAGATTTACATGGGGTGCTTGTACAAGCTACCAAAGAAACTCCCCACTACTGATCTGCAGCCTCCAACTTCTCAGAATCTCCTTCCTCAACCAAAGTTCAGTGGACTGGTATAACTTCTTGTCTACAGCCTTCTAAATATTGCACAGCACAATTTTCATAGTAAACTGATCTGTACCTAATAAAAACACATTCTCTATGGAAGCTATATTAATTGCACACAATGTGTTTGGCAGATTTAGTCTTCTTCCTGGTCTGCATATTTCTCAATTGCAAAACATTTGGCAAAAGTTCAACTCTTAAATATTTATCTATTTGTTGGATGGTATTTAAATACAAAAGTTGCCTTTAAACCTAAAAGCTAGTAGCTGATTACACCCAGAGACTTAATTGCTCTTTTTCCCTTAAAAAACTTCCTAGTTTGGCATCTCACCTTTTGGGTAAGCGTGTGACCAGAAAGCCTGAACCTTTGAGGGTCATTTACTGCTTATCAGAAGCCATGATGAATATATGAGTAGCTGTACAGCTGTGACAGTTACCTGTGTATTTCCATAGCTTCATCACAGATAATGTTGTGAGCATTCTCAATACAAACTTGAACGTTATCCTATGTGCAGGCTGATATCAGACCATCTGCAAGTATAAACAATTGTGCAGATGAATTCCTAGCAACATATAGATGAGTTTCCTCTGTGTAAAACAAAATCTTTCTGACTAATCAACCTTTGCATCTTGACACTTCAGTGGTATAGTATATACATCCTCTCAGCTCTGCCATCAGAATGTAATAAATCTTCCTGCTACTGTCATAATACTCTTCTCAATATTTATAGTTACAAAAATTTAACTCTTGACTGCATGTTAAAAAACAGAGAGAGGATTGATTGTTAAAGTAAAAATCAATCTGAGGGGTTTGATGATTTAACAAGCCGCAAAAGCATACAAATGTATCACAAAAACTTTGATTGATTTATAACTTTGTAATCCATCCCTCCTCATCTGTTACCCTGTAAGTACTATATTAGCAATCATTAGTAGCAAGACGAGATAGAACACTGACATCTTCCTGACACAATATGACCGTAACTGGAATCTTCTAATACACAAATGCTTTTACCTGGCTATTAATAGCGCCCTTCACTAAAGATGGACTGGTATTTCCAGCCGTATTGAACGACTGAAGTTTGCTATCAATCCTGGAAGTGTCTGCTCCGGATGGTTGTACCTACCGGAACAATAGTGGAGTGCCAGCCAGACTACCGTATTACTGTTCTTACCAGTACTTTCATTTATCTCTGTAGGAAGACAATAATTTAAAATTAAATCCATAGTAGTAAGGAAGAGGTGGATATTTTTCAGGATATTAGAATCAGAATCTGACTCTGATCTCCATTAAAACATCTTTTCATTTTTCCAGAAGCTTAAAATTTTCCCATGTGCATGACACTTCGAGATTACAGGCACAGGCTAGGGGAGTACAACAGCTCTTTGTACCATCAATGTGGTAGCATTTTTTCTAAGGTTTTAAATTGCCTCTGAAGAATTTTATGCAGGATGAAAGAGCACAAAGTTTCCACCAAAAAACAATACCAAGAATGGTTGCCATTAACTTAATTTTAAACAAATTGTAAGCAAAAAGAACTGTTTGTGACTAGAATACTAAAAAGGCTTGGATTTGTTCTATAAATTATATAGATTATATGCACCATGGATGCCAACTTGAGCCTCTTATACTTTTTATTTCTTCCTACCCTTGGCAAACTTTTGATAGGTGTCACTTGTGCTCGAGCTTTGAAAATTAATTCCAGAAGCAGGTGCTGTGAAAGCCAGCCTGGACAGCAGGCTGTCCCAGAGCAACCAGTGGCCTTGACAGACAGAATACCTCCTGGCTTCCTCATATCTCTTATAGGTGTACATTTGCACCCTATAAATGGAGGCATTTTATTGCTAAAGTGCCTGCCCTGGGCCAGTTTCTTATCTTCTTTATATGTTTGTAAATCTAGCACAATTCCTTCAATGATAGGGGATCATCTTGCATTTATGCTTATGTAAACCAAATTAAACTTTGTCATTTCTGTCTGCAATTTTAACACTAAATATCCTTATTAACTTCAGTCTTGTTTTTATTTGTGTAGGAAATCCATAACAATGGCAAAGCCCATAACATGTTTAAGAAATACGTGGCATAATATGTGATCTGTTTCATAATACTGCACTTATTATGTTCAGATAAATAATTCCTAAAGAAATTCCTTTTTTACCCTGTTGAGAGCCCAGTTGTGGGTAATTCTATGTCAACTGACAAGCTCCAAAATTTCTCCAATAGAGTTTTTTCTGCAGGACCAGGATTCGGACCTGGATCTTCATGCAGGCGTCTAGGCCAACATTTCAGTATAATGAGCCACTCCATGTTCAAATCATTTGTTAAACTTTGTCTTACACTTTCCTACATGAATTTAGTGCAGAATTGGTACACTGCAACATATTTAAAACATAATTGAGTTTGCATGACAAAGTTCAGGTAATGTGGGGGCTACAGCTTCTCTGAGAAGCTGCTCAAAGCTTCCCACAGACCTGACAGAGCCAACACCAGCGGCTCCAAGACGGACCCATGGAAGGGACTTATGCTGGTGCAGCTGATGAACTGCAGCCTGTGGGAAGGACTCACTGGTGGAGGACTGTCTCCCATGGGAGGGACCACGCATTGGATTAGGGGAAGAGTGTGAGGAATCCTCCCCCTGTGGAGGAAGATGTGGCAGAGATGTGTGATGAACTGACCATAACCCCCATTCCCTGTCCCCCTGTGCTGCTGTGGGGGAGGAGGTAGAGCTGGGAAAACAGAGGTAAAGCCCAGGAAGAAGGGAGAGGTGAGGGGAAGATGTTTTTAAAATTTTGGGGTTTATTTTCCACTATCCTGCTCTGATTTGATTGGTAATAATTAAATTAATTTCCCTAAATAGAGTCTGTTTTGCCCATGATGGTAATTGCTGAGTGATCTTCCTGCCCTTATCTTGACCCACGAACCTTTATGTCTCTCTCCACTGTCCATCTGAGGAGGGGAGTTATAGAGAAGTTTTGGTGGGTATCTGGGTTAACCCACCACAATAATATTTAAATTCAATTAATTAAAAGTTTATGTTAATCTCAAACATGAGACAGTCTTTCTGCAGCAGAGTGATTCCCCTTCAACCCTGCATGCAGTCTCCTTCCATGTGCATATCATATCCTTCACACACAGAAGGAAAAAATTATCTCTGGGAACTCTAAAATACTTTTCCCCATGGTTCCAATGGGCCAAGGAATTCTTATGGGGAAATTAATACTAAAAATGGCTGATAGCAACAAACAATAGCCTCTGTTGTATGTATACTCACTTTCTGAAAATCAAACCAGCTTCAGGCTTGATTATAATTTTTAAGACCCTCCTTCATGTCCCTAATTTTATGGGGCAAGTTGGAAAAGTCACTGCAGAAAACTAATATGCAGCTCATCAGTGCCACTCTACCATGCAGTAAGAGAAGGAGTATAGGGGGCTATAATCCTGTTGAACTGGCAATGAAGCTTCCATAGATCTCAGGGGTTAATTAAAAGAGTGTCAGAAAATAAATCAAATGGAAATTTGGGACCAGAAAGAACAAATAAATGCATGAGACCTCCTTGGATATTTGCAAGAAGCTCATAAACCTTCCAGTATGAATACATGACAGAACAGGACTGGTCAAGAAACAGTAAGTATGTATAACATCATGTAGGTACTGTGCCCAGCAAACAAAGAGGGCTGTAAATCTCTCCAGTGAGTCAACATGCCTGAAAGGTTGTGATCTTTAATGCCATCTCCACATACCTCTTGTTCTCAGGTGCTCCTTATTCAGGCCCCGTTAAGGAGTATTTCTGGATTTGGCCCAGTCTTACTATTTATATTTATTTCAGAGAAATAAAAATCAGAGCAGCAAAACAGCATAAGGAACACAGTCATGCTGAGCACTGATTTCCAATGAAGTGTCATGTTAGCATATATTGTCCCCTGGGTGAGTCTGTACTATAATATCAAGGATCTGTAAGACAACTGTGGGTCTCTAATCTTTTCACCAATGAACACTTCACAGATTTCACCTTAGCCCTTTAGCAATCAAACCAGCAGCTGAAAACTGCACACTTGAATATTTATGAAAGATCTTACTCAGCTGCTTCTGTAGATGTGTTTTCCTTCCATTGTGCTTTCTTTCTCCCAGAGAGCACAACGAAATAGACACTTTTAAGACTGCTTTAAAAACATTGATTGGTTTAAACATTAAACTGTCACAAGCCTAAAATAAAATTTTATTAAATTACCACTATATTGAAGACCATGGCCCAAACCTGAAGACAACTAAGTATATTAGTAGCATTACTGCATGATTAGTGTTAGCCAATTTATGAGACTGTCTTAAGCATCTGCAGGAGCATTTCACCATTCACAAGTGCACATTAATTAGTTAATAGCTCATATTATCCATTAATATCTAGGCAAGGATTCCTTAAAAATTATTCAAACACTTGTCTTACCCATGTAAGTAGCCCCATTAAAGCTACTCCTATTAGGAAAATACAGTTAATGGGTGTTTCCAGGATCAAAGGGCTGGGCATCCATGGAAATTTTAGAACAAAATCAGACATAGGAAGAATCAGTGAGCTGCTGATATGTTCACAGTTCCTTACTCCTGCAAGTGCCTGCAGAATCAGAGGGCTTTATTCCCAACAGGAGATGACATTTTAACTTAATTCTAAGTCCAGGTATTCTTTGCATCTTGAAATTTCTTAGAAAATATTAATTTTGTAAATATTATCATGTTTAAACTTACATAGTGGATAAACTACTAATATTTTAGTACACCATTTCCACTCCACAATAAATGGTTTTTGGTTAAAATCCCATTTGCTTTATGTTGTAAAGTTGGAGAATTAGTCAGTTCTTGACATATTTCTGTTTTCTTTTCTCTGTTTTGAATGGCTATTAAGTGGTTATCTAATGCACCAAGAATAACTTTGGAGGGAAGGAGTTCACTGTTTTCAAAGGGGCTATTATGTCACCCTCAAACAAGCAGTACATAAATATTCTTACGTAGCTGGTGGAGACACTATAGATTGGAGAATCTTTAATGAGCACAAGGATAGCCCATTTCACTCATTTGTTTATAGTACTGGTACTTAGGATCAAAAACCAAAATATTTTGTGTATTTACCTATAAAATTTGTTCCTCTCCTGGGCATGAAAATTGCCCCTTCTGTATGAATGTCAGGCCAGGGGCTGGCCAGGAGTGAAGCACCACATTCTAAGTGTGATACTTGCAGCATTTGTGCATGCTTATGGCCATCTGCACACCCAGATACCATGTAGCCAAAGGTCACAAGGGAAGGCTGGAATAGAATTCTCTCAGCTTATTCTAAGTACAAGCATACCAAAGATGTTTTCTGTTTTCAGCTGAATTTCAAATCATGTTCAGAAGTTCTTTTTGTTCCAAAGGCTCTGAGGTAGCTCATTCAGAGCCACCTCAAGCATGACCACAGGTTGTATTTTACCATGTACTCATTTCCTCAACAGTCTGGACCCAGAGAACGTAAAAAAACACCTCAAGCTCTAAGTGGAAGGCTGTTAACTGTTATGTTCCTCTAAAACAGTGAAATTCTCAACAACAAAAGATTGTTTGCCTATAGAACACAGATCTTCCTCAGCTCATCCAAATGCATGAAACAAACTCCCACAAAGAATAAAGACTGCTGCAAAGCTTGTGCTGTTCCATTCCCAGTGCAAGGTATATTTCTTTGACATTGCTTTCCCTAGAATAAGCCCATACCAAACTGTGAATTTTAAAATAAAAACTTAAATCTCTAGCAAACCAAGACATTCCATTGCACATACTTCTTCCCTGGGGAGAGGATGAGAGAATGACCAACATGTGACAGACATTAGTCACATTCCTTCATGAGCTGCTGGGTCCAGAGGTACAAACCCCATTTAAGAGCCTAAGTATAATGGAATTCTGGAACTTAACCTGTAACTCCCGAGAAACCTGAACAGACAACTTTAGCAACATCTTAATATGAAGATGCGTAGAGGCAGAAAACACTTACATGTGGTGATGTCTGTTGCATGTAATTGCAATCCACCAAACAGAATGCATTTTATATTTTTTTTTATGCACGGAAAGAGCAGTCTGCATTTCCTCCTGAAAATAATAGAATGTAAATGGATATTTCCTGGCTTCAGGTTCATAACCATCTCTCCAGAACCATTTGTTGGACAAGAAGTTGTTTAGACCTATATGCAGGAAGATTTATGCCTAACAATCGCAAAGACATAGATCTGACTTATTAGTCTAAAGCAATTTATTTTTCCTTGATCTGCACATGCTTTATGCACAGTCATGTTTAAGGAATGCACCCAGTGAATCTTTCCTGGAATACAAACCAGAGGAGAACGGGCTGCTCCACAAATAAGAAAAAGTACTTCAGTCTATTCAGAATCACCTTAACATTGACAAAACCTAGAAAACACACATCAAATATCAAGTCTTCTTAAACTTAAACACTACCCATACTCTCTGTGTTTTCTTATGAAAAGCTGACATATCGTGGTGTCTTGAATCGAAGCATTGCTGGATTTATGCTGCATTCAAATAAAATTAAATTTCTTATTAAAAATAAAACTTGTTGAAATATTACAGTATGATTTTTTTATTAGTGGCAGCACTATTGGGGTACAGAAAACACTTTCCCTCTTTATTTCCATGTCCTTACACCTTTTTTCCCAATGTTCTCCATATAGAAGTCCTATCCTTTAGCATAGCATCCTTATGAAGACACACTGTGCTTTGTGTATGTACTTGATGAGACATATGCTTGTAATAACCTTCACTGCATGGGTGATAGATGTTAAAATGCCTTGCAGGAATTATTCTTTTTTAAAACACCAATATATAAAAGAGAAATATCACCTTTAAAAGTCAATCATATGGCAGCTAAGCAGAGGGTATAATTCTTTGACCAACTGTAAACAAACTCAATTCATGGATCTGGGTGAAGTTTCAGTCTATTGCCTATAAAATTAATCTAAGAATTGAAATGATAAGTGATACTTGCTTCAGGCCATTCTTGCCATACTAAGAAGTTAAGAGTAAAGTTGATGGTTCAGGGACAACTGGAATCATAGCATCAGAAATACATTTGTTACAGCAGCAATAATAAACAAAGTAAAATTACGAATAGCGGTGGACCAGAATCAAACTTGTAGTTCCAAATGTCACTGAGCATTAAATGCTAGTGAAGTTCACATTTAAACTCTGTGGAAAACTCTCTGCTCTGCCCAAGCCAAAATTCCAAGGACAAACACCAGTGAACTTTAAATGAATATGATTCCAGATACAGTGGAGAACAAGAAATGTGTGGGTTGCTACCATGCAACATATTTGAACACAAATTAAACTAAGCAATAGACCAACAAATGCCAACAATAATACTAAGAACAATACTGAGGACATGCTTATGGTGAGGTACCCAAACAGTTTATAAATGACAGTGGCTGCTTTAATTGTATGTCTCAGTTTTTGGGACATGGGGGGCAAACAAAGCAGAAACTAAATTTATTGAGTGGAATTTCTAGGCTAAGAAAGAATTGCAAGCATTTGGGAAAAATAAACACAAGAACCAGCAAAAGGCAGGCTTAATACATGATATGGGGAAGGGAGGAAAGAAGAAGTTCTACCATTTTTTTATTTTCTGTTTAGAGTTATTTAACAAATCCTGGGATCACTGCAAAGAAATCAGCTGGATGCAATTACATAATGACACCCTGCCGGCCTCAGTAACGCCAGAGCTCTAAGGTCAGCTCAGAGCTCCCCCTCAGTCCAAACACTGTTGTCACATGCTGTTAAAAGATTATTTTCAAGCAAACTTCATTACTTAATATTGATGTTACCACTGAAAGGCCTAAGAGGTTAATTTAATGTACCTTTAACATATAAACAAACACAGTCAAAGCACAGAAAACTCTAAATTACAAGGTACATGTTTATTAATGTTTCTCTCCTCTCTAAAAATCAAAAAGTGCATCTCTGGAGATCTTTTAATCCCATCAGTCATTACTTCATTTGGTGGTGTGACTTATCTGAGCATGCTAAGGACCAGATAACCCAGTGAAATCTGGAGCTCCCTATACTGCCACCATACAAAGGTCTTTAAGGAATCAACTGCCTCTTTTGCAGCGTTCTTGAAGGATGATGTATATATATCATGGTGCTGATGTTCAAATTATGATTTGCCTCTGTGGAGGTGAAAAATTTGTAAAGGTTCCCTCTCATTATGTCAGGTTATGCTATCTAAATATATTAATTCCTATGAAATAGTACAAAAATAATGTATCATAATTTCATCATAATTTTGCTTGTTGTTAAAATGATTAATGCATAGGCAGTTTTGTGGCTTTTTCTTCTAAAGAGATAAGCACACTGTAACTCAGAAAGCAGAGCACTAGGTCACTTAACATTTCTCAAAGAAATTACTGAAAGCACATAGCCAAGCCTATGGAAACATGAGAAAATTAACTATTTAAGGCCTTCATCATCATTCCTTTAGATATGTGTGAAGGGAGGCATGAGCCTATCCTGTGGAAAAAGAAATGAGATGAAACCTGCACATTTCAAAACCAACCAAACAAAACCTCAACCATATAGTGAGAAAATTTATGTCCTTGTGCATCTACAGTTACCATTCTTCAATCTCCAACTTTGTCTCTGCTGTACAGTAGACTCAAAGGTGAATTTCTCCTCTAGGGAATATTTGCTGGTTTGGGCTAAAGTCTTGCTGAATTCAGAATTCAGGATGTGAAACAATAGAAGGTCCAGAATTGGGAGCTGAGGCAGTATGAGGAGCTCTTACAATGAGCAGCTGCAGCTCATTCACAACTCATCTTTGGTTTTTAATTACTATTAAAGTTATAATCTTATTTCTTTCCCTCCTTGCAAAGGTTTAAGATAACTGCTAGACTTGAAAACCCATGAATTTCCCTAGGCATCTGAGGGACAGAGTGGCAGACAATGCAGTCTATGGCATGCACATTTCTTCTGCTGCTATTGGTGTCAATCAAGAAGTTGGGGGAGAGGCAAGAAGCAAACACTGGAGAGTTCATCATACATCCATGCTACAGGCCACAACCTTCAGCTGTCTTGTCTCACAGAGACAATGCATTTAGCATCCCTCTGCTAGGCTGGCTAGCACCTTTCTCTCACGGACAGAGTCCAGGTTTATATTGTGGACCTTGTAATATAATATCCTTTGTCAGTCACAAAGCATTGCTACTACTTATTTTGCAGCAGCCCAACCTTTCTACTCAAAACCATAAAGAAAAAATATAGGAAGAATGATCTCACTTTAAATGCACAGTCTAATTAGCTGGTACCTGAGCATAAGATTTGAACATTAACATAAAACTCTGACTCAGTGAATCCTTACAGCTGTGTGAAGGATTGTCATTTTCAGGTGGGAAAAGCACCAGGGAAATTTGATTACCATTTTAATTAATACTAGCAACTAATATAATGACAAAAAAACACATCTATTTATACAACAAAACATTCATTCAGACAAAGAAATTCCCACTGGTAACCCTTCCCCAACTATGTGTCAGCCGTTCATTTTCATTTTGCTGATGTTTCTCTTCTCTCTTTGGTTAACACATTCCTGGTTATGCACTTTATCTCATTTTCCAAGAAGGCCTCTATTTATGAAGAGTCACAGCCATTTTCTTCTGGATGGAAATGCTGCCCTCAAGCTGCCATTGTAACCCGAAACAAGGATGCTTCATTGCTTCAGAAAGGACCCCGGGGACTCTTCTTCATACACATATTTATCTTCTTCATGATGTACACACAGATTTCCATTGTGAAGAAAAGCTGTGTAATTCCAAAAGGCTGTGCCTTTCATGAAATGAAAAAAGGTTTGTTCAGGATTAATATTAAACTGCAGCATTTTGGGGAAGAGAGGAGGAATATTACCACAGAAGCACTTCAGCTACCGTAAGGAACTGGACACAGTCAGATCACGGTTTTTGCTGTATTCCTTCCCCCTCACTTCATTTTCTTTCAGATTCCTGTTCCCTTCCAGTCCCCCACCTCTGTCCTCTGAAATCTCATGGTTTTCAGCTTCATTCTCGATGCTCAGCCATATTATTTTCCTGCACACTACCCAGAATGTTCATCTACGGCCATCTTTTAATAGCATTGTTAATGATTTGAGGCGAGTAAATCACAGTCAAGATAATGGCTGCAAAAAATTAATAGACACAATTTTTATGATATAATTCACTAGTATACTAATCGTCCGAACAGTTAATTGAAAAGCACTAAATATTTTATTATTCATTTGGCATTCCTTTTCCTTTAACCATTCTTGCAGCTGTTTATTTTTCTTTCTTTAGAACTTTTTAGCCTGCAGTTCCACTCTCATTTATTTTTCATAAAAATTGCACCCTACTGGCATCTAATCCTAGCACTTTAAACAAAATATTTAAGAAACAGAGAATTTCTTTGGACATTGTTGTGGATGACATGGGGAACAGATTCCATTTCAGCATCTAAAAATCTCACTGTAGAAGGAAATCCTTTTTTTATTTTCAATCATTTCTTAAGAATCAGACTTAAACTATTGTCACTCTGAGGCTTTGCAGACTCCTCATGACTACCAAGATTAGACTCTTAAAGGGACAGAACACTTGGCAGTCAGGCAATATCTCAAGGCCTCTATTTGCCTCCAATAATGTCCAACAGCTCAGAGGAGAATTAAAAACAAACAAAATAGCAAACAAAAAGACCCCAAGCAACACAATGAGATCTGTCATAAGTCAAGGATGTTTTCAAAAAAGGTCATAATAGCTAGAGGTTTGTGTAAATTAATGAAAATGAGCTGCTTCCATTTCCTTGCCTTTTTTTTTCTGCCTATTTTTTTTCCCCTGGCAGAGGGTATTGGGGTTTGTTTGTTAGAGATTTTGCCTTTAATGTTAGCATTTCTCTTATAGCATTCAAAAAATCCTTTATGCAGCCAATGACTAGCAGTGTAATACACCCAAAGTTATTAGTATTTGTAATATAGCCAGGGCCTTGCTTAAGTAGCAGAATTGCTTCTTTCATAAATAAATGCGTTGACTGAAACAAAATCCATGATAATTCTGTTTAGGTTTTGTTGGGGGTTTTTTTGAGGGGTTGTTTTTAAACTTTGAGTGAGCTTAGTACTTAGGAAAACACTGAATATACAATTCAGCAGGCAAAGAAAATGCTGATGCTATATTAAGCAACACAACCCTGTGATATCTATGCTGTTAACAGTCTTCCTGCCAGGACAACTCCACTAAGCTCTGTGACAATCCCGTGATCGTTAATATAGTTACACACTTACACAACCACATAAAACTGATGCTAAATTAGCAACCCAGACAAAGTTCAGTAGAAAGCTCCACACAGTCTGTGACGAAGCTTTTAATGAGATGACTGCATGCAGTATTTTTCCACAGATCCCTGCCTCGTTCAGCAGATGAATACTTAGGCAGTTTTTTCTCTATGTGCTCTACATGTGGCCCCAAATGCAGAATTTTTCAGTTCTATGTGCGCATCTCTCTAGAATTTGTCTTAAAAAGCAAGAACAAAGCCAAAACTGACAAAATGAGACATTATTATTATTTTGTGTGGTACTATTTTCTCATTTTCCTGAAAGGAGAATAAAGAAGTGGAAAACAGATACTCATTGCCCAAAACATCAACAGTAATCTTGCTAATATACGACTCTCAGATCACCATCCCTAGCACTTTGTAACTTTTTAGATTCAAAACACAATTCCCTTTGACGTTTCATGCTGAAATCTCAGCCCTGTAGGTCTCTATTTTCCTCTATAAATGCCACTCCTTCAAGGAGAACTCTGCCAACCAGTGCCTGAGCATGTAACAAGGCTATCCACATTGCAAAGATCTGTCCCCAGGACATGAGCTGCAGGTTTACATGGGCTAGCCCTCAGTAAACTTGCAGATCTATTTTGATATACGTTCAATATATTGCAAGTAACTGCAAATAATATGAAGGATTTTATTTCCACTCTGGTATTCTAAAAGATTTATCTCAAGCGTACATATGAAAATACGATGAAAACATTATTGTTCATTTGAGGTTGTGATTTGGCATTTTTAATACCTTTCCCCAAGTACACATACAGCCATACTTAAGAGAGATCTCTGGTAAAAAACTGAGCCCTGAATTTTCAGATGTGCAGAGCACCTGCATCTCCTGTTGCTATCAGCTGGAGTTGCCAGGCTCTCAGCACTCCTGAAGATCTGTCCTTAGTTTATGGACTGCCACAGGTGCACTCATTCTTTAATGAGCAGTTAGCATTTTGATCCACTTTAATGTGATAATGGCACAGATGAGGGAAACAGAAAAAGACATGGAGACAGTTAAACTACTCATGAAACCTATTCTTTCTGCACTTGCCATATGTTTGATCAGCCCTGTGTTTGACACTGCACAGCTCAACTGATCCATTTCAAGGGTAGATATACACTGCACATAAAATGTTTCCATAACCACCTCTTCCTCTCACGCAAAACACCTTGTTTACCTGTGGGGAAGTGCACCTTCTTGTAGAGCAATTCCATATGTTCAGTGTCACAGTGTGACTCTTGTGTTTAGTGTGAGGATAACAAAGACTAGAAACCACAGAAAAAGCAGCTCTCCTGGGCAGCTGTAGGAGCTATGCATGACCTGCAGCTACAGAGGCAAACGCACACCTGGAAACAGCTAACCACCTGATTCTATCACTGTAGCCCTCACCCTCTGCCCTGGAAGAAGCTGATGGGCAATAGACTAAAAAGGAAGAACAATCCTACCTTCTCTGGAAAGATTTCCCTGTGCTCATCTGTATTACTGTGCTCAGTTTCCAACCCATCAGTTAAAATCTTTTCTTGATACGCGTCTTGGGATATTTTATGACTTTATGACCATACAAAATGACCTTCCATTTGCTTAAAGCTATTATGCACATTCAACACTACCTTACTCATTCAATCCTCACCTTTAATTGTCCACACCTCCATCTGAATCTATTTGCATTCACTTGACTCTCACATAACAAAAAATGTTGAACTACATTTTCCTATAATATTCATTTACTAACATTTAGTAACAAAAGGCAATCAGTTCTATTTCAGACTATATTATATATTCTGTGTGAAAAGGATGGTCTTCTGCTCTGCTGAAGAAAAGAGCCTGTCTTGTTATTATTACAGCACAGGCTGTGCACTTCTCTGAGGCTGTTGCAGTAGTGTTTCACAGACAGGGCAAGAAATAGAAATCTCTTAGCAGTTCTTCCAAAAACAGCATTAAAGGTGTCGCACAGGACATACTCCCAAGGTGAAATTCACTCTAGTTCTAAAGACAAAACAATTTTTATGGTATTCTTGAAGATGTTGGCATTTTAGGAGAGACTTTGAAGGACTGGGCGTTATATTATAAAGATTAACAGAAAGGGCAGGATATTTGGTTTCATGCACTTTTGAAAGTACTTCTATAGTGAACCTATTTTTAATGATTTGTATCTGGATAATACAAAACGATATTCATTAGGTTCAATTTTGAACATATGTTGTGGATTAAGAAAATCATGTCAAATGTTGCTGCTGATGTCACCTAATTGCTTTGAATAGTTACAACTAATCATGTTGTAATGAATGTATTCCTTACATTGAATGCAATCCTGAATGTAATCCTTACACTCAGAAGAGCTTCCATTCCTTCTCAAAAACGAATGCCCCAGAAATAGTTCTTCCTTCCAAGTCTAAGCAGCAACCTGAATAGACATAATGCACCTTGGACATCACTAGTCAATGTTATGACTTGAATGACACTTTTTAATGACTATATTCTCTTCATGGTCTCCTTGTAGGCTCTTACCCATTTCCACTGGGTAGAAGGGCTGCTTTGCATCCTTTGAAGTCACAGAGCTCTCATGTCAACAACTCCACCAGCACAAAACCTGAAAGTCTGTAGGGTAGGACTAATAGGTCTCACAGGGCTAGCATACAGATGTCTCCAGCCTTTAGATCTGGAAAGGGTCAGAGTGCCATACTGGCACTGCAAGCTTTCCTACCCATAGGTCTGTAAGCTGCAATCATTTTAGTGTCACAGCTGGGATTTCTCTTTCAAACAGTGATCCATTTAGATCTCTTTCTGGCTTTGGTGTGTCTAACTCTTTGTTAGGAACAGCAGTGATAGGACAAGGGGTAACAGGTCCAAGTTGGAGAAATTCAGGATAGATATTAGGAAAAAGTTTTTTCCTGTGAGTGTGGTGAGACACTGGCACAGGTTGCCCAGGGAAGTAGTGGATACTCCAACCCTGGCAGTGTTCAAAGCCAGGTTGGATGAGACCTTGAGCCACCTAGTGTGGTGGGAGGTGTTCCTGCCCATGGCAGGGGGTTGGGACTAGATGATCTGTAAGACCCTTTCCAACCCCTAAAATTCTATGATTCTATGAATGTTTTATTTTTGTCATGTTCAAGGCTGAGTATGCATTCCAGCATATACACAAAGACAGCAGAGTTGCTTGTTTTAGGAAAATTATCATTCTTCAGATCAAGCCTTATGTATGATAACTATTAAAGAACAAAAGGCTCTCATTCAACTATGTGCTGAAAAGATGCCATGCTTGCATAATTAGGCTGCTCAAACTGCTTCTGCAATGATATCAAAACAAAGCCTGCCTGAAATAAAAGGGCTGTGAGGGTTGCCATCACTTTTCAGAGCTTCTGATGTAGCAACACCGCTCTCCTATCAGATGTCCACAGGTATATTCTTCTCTCAAGAAGAATCCAAAATACAAGAAAGTTCATATTTTCATTCCTGATTGCCTTGAAGAAGGACAATAAAGATGCTGAGATGACTAAAAGTCATGTAGTTTTAATAAGTAATTTAGGTATCACTGTTTTGATTCCATATTTTTAAGGGCAAGTCAACGTCTTGCTAAAATGCATAGTAGGTTAATGCAATGCAACTGTTTTTGCTTGAAAGGATTTTCAGATGCTAAATATACTTTCCTCAGATTTACAGCTCAACTGATGTTTCCCTTCCAAACGTGCTTTTTTTCCCCTCCAGATATTTTGCCAGTAGGTATCACTCTTCTTCATCATTGTTTTTGCACAGCACTTACACTTTGTGAAATAAATGGAAATATGAAAATGATAATTAAGGAGAACAACTATAAATACAAATCATTAAGCAAGGCCTTTTCAGTATCAATTGACCCTTGTGTTAACATCACCCAGAATCTTAACATTCAAAGATAGTTTCTTAAGTTTGGTAAACAGAGGCACACAAGCTGAAGAATTCCCTCAAGTTACACGAGGCAATAACAGAAAGAAGAACAATGCCTGTAAATACTGACTATTTTAATTCTTAACTTGGCTAAGAAGACTGATGTCCTTGATATTTGTGCAAGTATCAAAGAGACCTACAAATTACAAGAAGAATTACTCCATGACAAAGGACTAATGCTGTCAAAGTAATGATATTACAACAGTGTATCAACAGAAGAACTGCCATATCAAAATCTATCTAATCCCCCATCCTGCCCTCTGTTACAGCCAATAAGGATGCTTTGGAAGGATTATACATCATGGACTGGTATTTCTCCAGAATAGTAGTTACCTCCTAGCAATCTGTACTTTGGGGACCTTCTAAGCCAAAGCAGTAAATTTGTATTTAATATTTTTCTCTCAGAAATTTGTCTAACAGTTCAATAGTAAACATAAACATTGAGGTCAGGAGTTCCACTGCTTACTTTATTTCATGTTAAAAAAGGATCCTTTCTGTTTGTTTCAAACTGAACACCCACTAGCTTCCTTTAGATTCCTGTTCATATTAGACTAATACTATTTCTATTCAAATTAATATATAAGTTCCTGGTACTTTAGAATGTATTAGCACAAGGGTAGGTGGTATATTTGTTTGTACTGTAGAATCTGGTTTGGCTTTTACAAAAATGTTATTTTTCAGATATATTTGGTGGGTACAGCTAAATGGGCTCAGGATGTTGTTTCTTCATAGGTTTAGCCATGAAAACTAAAATCTAATTAAAATTCAGCCATCCTGAAATGTAAACCTTTTATAATCTAGGAAATCTCTGTGCCTTTTCCAGAGCTGAGAGCTTTTTGCCAAACTTAAAGCTGAAATTAAAACTGAACACTTCAAATTCTTCAGTGGTTTCAATATTCTGTGATAGATTTCTACCTGGATTATGAGAGGGAAAAAAAGAAAAAAGAAAACACAACAAAAGTAATTCAAAGTTCTTTCAAAGCATAAAGCTGTTTATATTCTTATTCAAATATTGAAAGCAGTTACAGTGAAGAAATCATTTCAGATTTGAGAATTAAGTCATCCAAAATTAGAAAGACTTCATAAAAGGGAGACCAGAAGGATCCTACATCTTCAGAACAGAGAATAAAACACTGCAATCCCTTGCTGTAACACACTGAACAAAAGAAACAAAATGCATTTCTCTCCTCAAGTTATGGTGAGGTGTCTGAGAAAATAGTAACCTTGACAAGCTTGAGAGGTGGCCAATGCAAACCTCATGGAGTTCAACAAAATCAAGTGCAAGGTCCTATATCAGGGCCATTGCAATCCCAGGCACATCTATAGGTTGAGTGAGGAAGTAATTGATATCAGCAATGAAGAGAAAGACTTGGGAGTCATTTCTCTCCTCAAGTTATGGTGAGGTGTCTGAGAAAATAGTAACCTTGACAAGCTTGAGAGGTGGCCAATGCAAACCTCATGGAGTTCAACAAAATCAAGTGCAAGGTCCTATATCAGGGCCATTGCAATCCCAGGCACATCTATAGGTTGAGTGAGGAAGTAATTGATATCAGCAATGAAGAGAAAGACTTGGGAGTGATGGTGGGGTGGATG
>NW_008671133.1:132272-137036 GCF_000695815.1 Acanthisitta chloris
GAAAGGGACTCTTTGTTAGGAACTGCAGTGACAGGACAAGGGGTAACATATTCAAATTGAAGCAGGGGAAATTCAGGCTAGATATTATGACAAAGGTTTTTAGCGTGAGGGTGGTGAGACACTGGCACAGGTTGCCCAGGGAAGTAGTGGATGCCCCAACCCTGGCAGTGTTCAAAGCCAGGTTGGATGAGGCCTTGAGCAACCTGGTCTAGTGGGAGGTGTCCCTGCCCATGGCAGGGGGTTGGAACTAGATGATCTGTAAGGTCCATTCTGATCCCTAAAATTCTATGATTCTATCCATCCAGTGGTTATTTCTAGTTTCTCAATTAACATAAGCTACAGAGATCTGTGCAGCTGAGTCACCATCCTACCAAAAAGATTTCGGGAGACAGTCTATGCACTGAAATTTCCATTTTTAGCACTGTGCTTTTGAAAAGCATTCTGGCTAAGTAAGTACCTGCAAACTCTGTGTGTCATTCTGTAATCAAATATTTTTTCAGTATCCATTTACACAATCAGATAGTGAATTTTTCATAGAGTCTGAAAGTAGGTCTACAATTCACATAGATATATCTGAGCTTGCTTTGAACTGTCTAGTAAGACTGCAGAGAGTCCCACAGCAACAGCAGACACAGCAACGTGGGAGTTATACACACAAACTCCCACATACTTACTTATGGCCTAGGAAGCTTTTGTAAAGCAGATGGAACTATTTTTTCCCATGTAACTGCACTAAGATTGTCTTCCAAGGAATGCTACAGGGATTAAAACTGAATCAACCCTATGGTACTACAGATAACCTGATTAGGAAATAAATGAAATATATTCAGACAGTTTGGGAATGTGACAATTGACCATATTGCTGAGAACTTTACCATCTCTAAAAGCTATGAATTTCTTTTTAAATAAAATATTTTATGAAAAGTAATATTTTGGGGGAAAAGAAGTTGTTTGCTAGAGACAGGCAAAGGGTTTAGATTAGGCTTTCCTTTTCAATCTTCACTTTTAACAGTGTGACATTTGCCCCAAAGACAGCACTCTGGTTCATGTTACTATCCCTGGGAAATAAATGCCCCAGGGAGCAGTTGTAGAGTGAAAATTTTTTATTATATATTCATAGAAGTCTATGTGAACAAATATTATATCCTAATAAAATATATCCTTATCATGACCCCATGAACAATTCATCACTCCACTATAAGGGAGTTTCCCAAAGTTGCTCTAACAACATGAGTAGAAGATAAATACATACGTACACACACAACAAGTTTGGGGGGTTTTCAAGCCTTATCACTAAATGTGGTTTATCATGGAACTTGCTGCTAAATTAAAGTCTACTCCCTCAAGGACTCTTATGTATCTTTCAAAATGTTTTTAAAGCATTGTACTCTTCAGTAGATCTCTACAATGCCATGTAAATAAAACTGATTAATAAAAATTCAGTGAGGAGAGAGAGACATTTACCATAAAATAAGGAATGCTTTGAGCTCTGTAGAGATTCTTTTCTGCCACACACAGCTTGGCTGGAAACATTCCACTGGTCCCACAATGCACATGTTTTCAATTACAAACTACAGATTTTATCAGAGTTTAAGTTAATTATTTTATACCTCTGAGATGAAAGCAATTCATGTTTAAAAACAAATGTATATATCTTCTTATTTTAAAGCAAAAATATTTGTGCTGCCCAAGAATGGGCTGTGAACCCTTTGGAATAATCTTTTCCTTTTAACACCATTGTCATAGAGAATCTATTCTTCTCTGGTGGTTTACCTCTCTTGAGCTTTCAAGCCTTCACAGCATAATGAGAACAAAATTACATCTCGTGGCAGTCTATTATGATCCTGTTATTTACAGGCTTTTTAGAAAAAAACAGCCCCTGCACTAGCTTTTGCAAAAATGATCCACTAGGCATTTGCTACACACTGCTGTTTTCAATGTCCAAACTGTATCAAAGTAAAACAACCCAAAGGAAATGAAGCAGTTTCAGTCAACATCCCCAATGTGCCATACGAAATATAGACCCAGTATAAAACTTGAGATTTATATGTTAATAATATCCACTTGTATTTAATAAGTAAATCATAGATATTGTTTTATAAAATGAAAAGGATCATCAGTTAGGACAGATAAATCTCTAAAATACATTACTAAACTTTATGCCAAAACCAAAATTATAACAGTGTGGAAATGTCTTTTCAAAATCCAGTGTTAATACAATAATACCCTGACCAATAATTCAATATTTTTTGGTCTTTTCTCTGAGAGTACACACACCATGACATCACACTGCTTAAAACTAGTAAAGGCAAAATTTCTCCAGCATTGCTTTTAAAACTTGCCCAAATGCCAGAAAAGATGACGAATTAAGAGTTAATGAGTGTTCCATTCCCATTGCTGAAAGCTTATTTTCTTTAAGGGTATTTGGAAAAGTAAATCTTCATGTTTTTGAAGTAGAATATACTAGAGGTCTGTACGATGGGGGAAAAGACCCAGAGACTGGGGATTCTGTTTTCCTCTCTTGTCATGGAATTGCCACAGAATTGCCACACAGCTGCAGGTAAGCCTGCCCTGCACACAACCACCTATCAGTCTCTCAGCCTTTGAAACAGGAAGGATTTTGTTTGTTGATCTCATTTAGAAAAGCACTGTGAGATTTATCTGAAAAAGATGTTATGTATGAGTGTAAAACAGACAGTAAATGTTCTAAAGCCAAGGAATGCCTCATCAGCAATGAGATAATTTGTGGCAAACAATCATTACTTAGCTAATTTGTTGCAGCAATAGAAATAAAACCATAGCAAATATTATCTGGACAAAATAGAACTGAACACAAAGGGCATTCTGGAAATAATTTCTGCTCTTCCAACTTCATGATAATTGTCATGTAAATTAGAAGAGCTAAAATTACACCATCTGGGCAAGTAAAACATTTCTTTTTGTTTCTTGAGTGACCCTCAGAAAAGTCTTCCTCACCTTATTAAGTAACATTGTGTTTGTTTTGTGGACAATAAAATGTAAAAAGTTTTCCTTTTCCTGTCAGCAAATGATGAATACATGTGGAACAGATTATTTAATACCACTAGACCACCAGGGAAGAAGATTTAGGTGAGCAGCAGCAGAGCTGTACCATTTATTTTTATTACCATGCATTAAAAATTATGTTTACAGATAATTGTTTTTCTCCCTCCAATAAACCAAGATTTAAAAAAATCAAGGAGAATATTTAATAATACCAGACCACCAGGGAGGAATTTTAAAAGTTGATTTTTTTATTGACAAATCGGATTCTCTTTTTCTTTCTTTCTTTTCTTCCAGATTTCCCATTATTTTTAACTGCAATTTGTGGAGAGAAAATTTGAAAACAGAATGGCAAAGTGAGTTTTCAGCTGGGGGAGTTTCACACAGATTAGGTTGTCCCTTTATAAGGGTAATTAGCTAATCAAATAGTCCCTCAACACCAGCAGTTTTATAACACCTGTGTAGCTGACCACATGGCATATAATGTTTTGCAGCTGTAAGAACTCAAAGTTCTGGTCACACAGTCCTATTTCCTAGTATTCTTTGTCATTCTTGCTCCTACTGTAGTCTGATATTACTTCTATCTGTTTCTGTGGGAGTGTTACTGGGTATAAAGTTCTTCACTTTTCTGCCAGGAAAACTGTGTTTTATATAAACTTCTATTTTAAATTCCCAATCCCACTTTGAAAGCAAAGGATTGTGAGAAAGGTCATTCACTTCTGTGATGCTCCTGATGCTAGGAAACCCAAAAAATACTGGAAACATAAGTAGTCAGTTTGCTTATGTGAGAGCTCCAGATGATTTATCTATAAAAGGAATTTGGGGCCAAATTCTCAAGTCAATGCTCATTAGCTAAACAAAGTTGATAGGGGCTTCAAAGTCAATAGTGATTTTGCCTAAGTAAAAACAGCAAGCCCGTCAGGATCTGATAAGCATCTGAATGCCTCAGATTTACCAAAAAAAAAAAAAAAAAAATTAAGCCACTGAATGTTTAGCTGTTTCTCTATTACAGTATGAAAGGAACCAGATGTTAGGAGAGGAGTCTATGCTATTATGTAGTGCTGGTCAGGTTCACGCTATTTTCTGTTTGAAGAAAACAATTCTGCATGCACAGCAGGGCCATAAAAACATGCAGTGACACATGAATGTGCAGTGAACTTTTTCAAATGGGCACTGAGTTTCTGAAATATAAATGTTGGCTACTCAGCAGTCACCTACAGCTGCTGCAGCCCCTGCTTGGATCTGTGTTAAATTCACAAAGCAGCTGTAGAGGGTTTTTTTCTTCTACACAGCTTTAAAGAGGTCAACATTTGCTACATACATTTTCAGTCCTAACCTGCTTATTGTTTTATCATCAATATACACACCAAACAACTACCGTCTAGGAAGGGCTTACAAACTTTCCTATGTTGCTCAGACATGACCAGAACACTCACCCAACAAAGCAGGAACAGCCTGCAGTGACATACAGCTTATTTTGTGTCTAACGAAACAAGAGACCTAGTTTTAACCTCTTTTGCTTTCACAGCCAACTGCTCCTGCCATTAGTGCCCAGGAGAGAGCAAGGCATAATGTTCATCGCTGACTGTTCCTCTCAGTACTAGCAGATATTCTCCAACAAAGAAGAAAGCTCTAATGAGTATAGTTCTTTTGTCAATTCCTATGCCATTCTTTCCTAGAACTGTTTCTGGTCTTAACCTCTCATGAACAGCAAGCTCTTTGGATTCAGACCTTGTTTTCTTC
>NW_008671133.1:137060-155355 GCF_000695815.1 Acanthisitta chloris
AGAAGGCTCATTGAATAGCAGCTTCTACAAGGAAGATAAAAAAAGGTTCCCAGAAAGGCTGAAAAGGACAGAGAGAACCATATGCCAGCCCAGCCACCAACCACAGACTCAATGAAGAGGCATACCCTGAAACCTACTGAGTACTGGCAGTCCCTTTTCCTTAACTGCTTCCTCTTCCATGACTAAGTTCTCCCCTAAACCTCATCTTCACACTGTGATCTCGTATGATCTACACAAGCCTTCATCCCCATGTACAGCCTTCTAAAATTCTCCCTCTGAAGCCCTACTGACAAATGTCTGCTTGCAGATCCCCAGCAACTGACCTTGCCCTTCCCCTAACAACACCCTTAGCCTCCTCAAATCCCAACCTTCATTCTGGTCCTTCTTCACAGAACTCTCTGAACATAATTGTAGTTATATAATATATATACCACAATAAAATTGAATTTTGCCTACACTGTTGGTAACACTGAGGAGTTGATTCAAAGCTCAATCAAATTACTTGAAACTCTTTCAGACAGTTTAGGGACTTTCTTTTTTTTAGTTTCTTTTTTCTGATTAGGCCTTTAGCTTTGTATCTAACTTTCCTATACTGAAGAAAAGTCAGTCAGTTTGTGCTTCTTTTCTACGCTGTTTTCAAAACCCAGAAAATGTTGGCAATATGTTGGCAAAATACCTAATTCTAAAAAATAATAATAAATTTATGTAATAGTCAGGAACCTTCCCACATTTAATTTGCAGGCACATCAGCTTATTAGACTTAAGCATGTATGGTTTCTCGTAATTTTTTTCAGCTCTAGCTATGAGGACAAAGCAGTAAAACACACCTGTTCACAAGCCATTCAGTATTCCCCTGGGCATTTGTCATAAATATGTTTAGTAACTAAGTAATAGAGTTAAGTAACAAACCACATGAGGAAGAAAATATGTTTCAAATGAGGTTTGAAATGAGAGGGAGAGTCAATGAAACAAAAGAATGGGAGTTACATATGTATAAGTATGTATATGTACATATACATACACACACGTACATATATATATATATATATCTATATGTGTGTATGTATCTACCCCAGAAAAAGCTTTGTTATGAGCAAGGACAAAAATATTAATTTCTCTTCCCTCTCTGGATATTATTTGATCACAATCAGCATTCAAAAATTATTCAAGTTGCTTAACAGCAGCAACAAACTGAATTTTAAAGGGACACCATTGCCAAATCAGGTTCAGCTACAACAGTTACTGGAAGTGGTTGTCACCTGCATAGTTTAAAATTAACAATCAGCTGAATCAAAAAGCTGGGATCCTCCCAAACAACTATGAATCCTAGGACACAGAGTCATGAGGCTTCCTGGCTCTTTGGGGGTTGTAAGTGTTCAGTTTCAGGTTCCTCACAGAGCAGCAGTCTTCTTTTTCTTACTGCTCACAGCAAGTACAAGAAGCAAACAAAAGAAATGCCAATCTTTCTGTCTAAAAGACAAGCTAAATCCAGGAGAGGCAAATAGCACACCAGCTGCCCAGAGCAACATCTAGCTGGTGAACGAACTAATAATGGTGGACAGCAAACTCATCCCTTTTCCCAAGGTAAATTCTCATTCACTAAGTTAGTAAAATCATTAATATCATTATTACATTTACTTTACACTGTACCTGCTCTTATACTTTATTTTGACATCTATAGTAACCAGCAGTTATTCAGAAGTGTAGGCACAAATATCAAGGGAGAAAAAGCAAGGTGAGACATGGTAAAGGCTTACAAGATAATTTTGCCAAGCAGCTGTACAAAGTGGATAACGAAAACGTTTTCAATGCTGCATCTACTTCCTTTGCCCCTTGTCTTGAAATTAAGTGTTTTTCTTGGCACAGGAAAGGTGTTATGAATGAACACAGTAAGTTCTGGCCCTGGAAAAAATTTATTGCTGAATTTTTAATGCAAATGAACATGCAGTTATATAATATTCATGCTGCTTTGCACTTAGCATTTAGAATTCCTTAAGATTCAAAACCACTTTACAAGCAAAATAAGAATGATATGTAAGGGTCACTCACATAATTTTCCTTAGAATATCCACCTCCTGTGTCACACCACAGAAGACATTTTGAACAAGTCAAAAATAACATGAGTGAAATATTATTGTTTGAGCTGAATTTGGACATAAGACACCCAGATGAACGCACCTTTCCTTACAGGAAGTGTTGTAGGTGATCAAAGCCCTGAGTTAAATATTCTGCAGAGTAACAAACACAGAGACAGAGAGAGCATCTCAATACAGACTTCTTCCTGAAGACCATAGTTCAATACTTGGAAATAGTATCAATGACTGACAACTCGCTTCAAACATTTCCTTCAGTATTGTCCCATTTTCTCCTTTGGCAATATTTGTACCATGACATACTTAATTAATTCACAAGCACAAGAGCTCATTTCATCATTTTGAATTTAGTTGGATATAGGTAAATGGAGTTTAAAGCATTGCATGAATAAGCAACATCTCTCTGGCAGTTTTGGACTACATGCCATCTGTAAATGAAAGTACTTCTTTTCCTGTTAAGGAAAAAGAAAGCTTAAATAGAATCACAGAAGGGTTTGGGCTGGCAAGAACCTTAAAGCTCATCTAGTTCCACGCTCCCCATCATGAACAGGGGCACCTTTCATAGACTAGGTTGCTCAAAGCCCCATCCAACCTGGCCTTGAACACTTCCAGGGATGAGGCAGGCACAGCTTCTCTGGGCAACCTGTTCCTGTGTCTCACTACCCTCACAGTAAAGAATTTCTTCCTAATATTTAATTTAAAACTACCCTCTTGCAGTTTATAGCCATTACTCCTTGTTCTGTCCCTCCATACCCTTGTGAAAATTCCTTCTCCAGCTTTCTTGTAGGCCCTTGGAAGGCTGCTCTAAGATCTCTCTGGAGCCTCCTTCTCCAGACTGAACAACCGCAACTCTCTCAGCCTGTCATTATAAGAGAGCTGTCCCATCTTCATGGCCCTCCTCTGGACTTGATCCAAAAGGTCCCAATTGGTAATGTTTTCTTTACCTGCTACTGTGTTCCATGCAGTTTAGAAGCACCTATTGCACAGCCTTCTCTGGGAAGATACTAAGTTTCCCCTGTAATTTCTGAAATGAAGTACCTGTAAAGAAGTTTGATTTGTGCATGATGCATGAAGAACTGTAGCCTGTCCAATGATTTGTTTGCACTGACATAAAAAGCAAACCATATTTGGTAAATTCATCCTCCCTTGTTTGCTGCTCAACCTTTCTAATTGTCAGGAATAGTTGTGTATGTTGCTGGTCACCTTCCCCAAACCTAACAGCCCTCCAACAGACAAAACTTCTATTCTCCTGCTAAATTTGTTTTTAATTATATTGCAAGTGAGAAAAAAAAAGTGGCCCAGCTGTTAACACTGACCCAGAAAGGCCAAAAGGAGATGTAGAGCAGACATTAGGAAATACTTTACAAAATTCTTGTAGTTCATGATGCTTTAGTAACAGATATTTCTGGCTTTGAATAAATTCTGAAACATTCTGAGATGACACATTAAACAATAGACTCTGCCTATTATTTTCAGATTTTAATGCCTCAAATTCTGCTTCAAAACCACAATGTATTATTAACTCTGTATTTGCAGGTAAATATTAAATTATTTGTCATAATAACTTTACAACTTTGTGTTTCACCTTGTCTTGCCTTGATTGCTGAAGGTAATAGGGCCTACTTTATTATGCCCATAAATCGAGTCAATTGACTTATCCTTATATCCTGTTTCCTGAACTTAATGAGAGATTCTGCATCATTAGGAAAACACATCATCCTACAACAGGATCAAAAGCAGAGGAAGACTGATAATAAGTCATTTGGATTTCAGAGAATGTTCACAAGACAAACTTTCAGTGTTTTGACCTGAATTAGGACAAACAATTGGCTTTGTAAGTAAGTTTTCTGATTCCTGTTTTTACTTTAAAGATGGTCCAGAAAACACAAACAAAACTGAATTAATTCTGAATGCAAGTCACATTCAGCTGAGTATAAATTCCATGTGCTTTGTATGAAAAGATAAAAAAATTCAGAAGTCAAAAGTATCAAAAGAAGCATATATCAAAGCCACATATTAAAGGAGCTGCTTCCAATAAAGTCACGGAATTTTTTTCAACTTCAATCTATTTTCACTCCCAACAAAAAATATCTATCATATATTACATTACCATCATACTATTTGAATGTAAAGGCAGACATTTTAGAATGGAAATAGGAGGACAAATCTCTTAAATCCCAGCAGACTGGGTTTACTGGGTATTTGGGCACATGAATATAGCACTGGTGCCACACCTGGGTGAAAGGATTCACTGGCACAGAGCAGGTCACAGGAGAATGCAGTCCCTCTGCGTGGTCCTTCACCAGTGTGTGATACGTCATGTGCCACTGTTTTGCCCATGACAGTACCCACAGTATATCCTCCATTCCTAGCACCACTACTAGTTCTCTGTGGTTTAAATGAAAAATGACACCACCCTTTTCATCTTGCCTCTGTTCAGGAAATAAAAGAAAATAAAAGCCGGACTACAACTTTGCAACTGATACCCAGACATTCTCAGTGAATAGGAAGTTGCTCAAAATAACTTTTAGTTGTTGATTTTCCACTTGTTGCCATTAGGATGTTTTTATTCACACACAGAGTCAAAACTTGAAATATGAGTAAGAACTAAGAAAGAAAGAAGACTGTCTGTTATGTCAAGGTCTACTTAGTGCACAGATTCTCTACACAAAAGCTCATAAAAACACCTATAGAGTTGTTATAGTCTCTCAATAAAGACTTTGTTTAAGGTGAACCACTGTCTTGCAAAGTTACCATGTTCCAGTGGTCCACACATATTTAGCATCTATTTAGGTGTTCTAAACGCTTCTCAACTGTGACAATCTCTATTCTCCAATAATTACACACTATAAATAGACACTCTATATGTATATTTCTGTTATTATTCTTCTAGGCAATGCATAAGAGAGACAGAAGTTACAAAATGGTCTAAGTGCTCCCTTGGCCACAAATATCTTCAGTAAAAGATTTCAGCTGAGAGAGGGGTTGTTCCTATTTAAATAAGTATTATTAAATATACTAATTGCATGCCTAAGTGTTGCATAGTCTTGGGTTTTGACCAGTTTAATGGTGCTGTGGTTAATGTTAATGACAATTAAAACATGCAGCACATCTGTCACTCAAACAGCTTCATTTCAGTTTTATAATAGAAAAGAACATGTTCAGGAACAGCCTCAGATCCTGAGTGAATACATGTAGACAATTTACATAAGAAAGGTGATTTCTGTTTTTTAAGTGTTCAGTCTAAATTTAATTAAATACAAATGCCAACAAGCAGGCAAGAGTTAATCTTTCTTAGGAGAGGCTAAAAGCTTCCTATGTATTGGCTGCATCAACTATAAATTGAAATTAATACTGAGAAAAATAGCTGTAAAACTCTAATGCAGTAATTTACACTTGACAAAATCTCAAAGTTAGGATCAGAAATTTGCTCATGGCCCTTACAAAACAGTTGTATAGAAGTACTCTCTGCTGAACTGCAGAAACAAACTTTGACTTAGAACTCCCAAGACCTTTCTGGGATGTCACACATATCCCACTGCTCCTTTGATTAATTCCAGTAACTGCAGGACAGGGGAACCTCAGCTCCAGCCTCTTACTACTTCCAGGATCCAGTAAGAGGATCCTCTGGAAAAATGGAGAGCATTGGCTTGCCCTAGAGATGGTTAATGTGTCTCCTCTGTGCTTAGTATTTGTATGTGGAACAAACAAAAGCCAGTGATTTCTGCAATCACCATACCAGGAACCTTCAAGGAAAATAAATGTGCTCCCTGTTTGTCACGACAGAACACAATTTAACTCATGTAAGCCAATTTCACCTGCCTTTATGGACCCCTCTGTTTTTACGAGGGAGAAAGAAACTGCATGTGCAAGGGAAAAAGGAGTTTAAGACTATGAACTGTGAACATGAGTGGTGTGCAAAGGGTACATAAATCAGGCCTTTCTTTATCAGAAATGCCAAACATACTGTATTATCTTTACACTTGTTTCTTTTCTCAGAACTACTTTACGGATGTTTAAAGGGTGTGGAAAGGAAGAAACACTTTGGTGAAAACACTAACATTGGCAGGCATTCAAATCGCTATGTAAACCTCCTCCAGCCAATTCTAAATGTCTCTTAGCTAATATTATATACTATTTTATATAATACCTCTTGAAGGGTTCAGAAGAGAAATTCTGAAGTAGAACTAAAGGACAAGATCAATTTTTGTACTGAACTCTGAAATAATAAAGTCTGGGATGACTCCTTCTTAAACAGATCTGTGTTATCAAATCCATATCCAGCTATTGTGAAATTCTTTTTCATGCAGTAATGTATTTCTAAGTCCTCCCACATTGCCTGACACATTCTTTGGCTTAAGGATTGTCATGGATGAGGTTGTGCTGGTGAAGATGTTAACATTTTCACACTGCTATGGTCAGGCCTAGAGACAGCTGGAATATTGGAACTGAGCTCCAATCCATAGGGAGCCAAAACACAGAATAAGTGGGTAAAGCATTGACAGTGTTACAAGCCGAAGCAAGTTTTATAGTTTCATTTGATAGAGCTTTTTTCAGGGTTTGTCCCTTTACTACTAGGTATAGTATGTAACAACACTTGCCTGATAACATAAAACTGATGATTCATTAATAAACTAAAAACTACATTAATATCATTTGCACAGTGATAAACAGTAATAGCTAAAATAGCAAGGACCACTAGGCTGACGAGAACTTCCAGTTCTGTTTGATAAATGCCTAAGATTCTTTCTGTTCTTCTAGAATCAGGAACTATTTCTCCCTGCAAATAACAACCTCTTCTCATTTCCTATGCTGTATATATAAAAGCATATAACTTTTGACTATTTATTAGAATATAAAGCTTGCCTTAAGCGTCACAGTTCACAGAGATACTCTGAAAAACTACTACCTGTAGTTCTCCTTTCAGAAAAACTAGTCCTTATTCACAGTCAGATCCAGGACTTTCAGCCAAGCTGATCTAATAGTTTTGATTTTACAAATTACTTCTAGCCATTTGCACAGCTTTGTTTCCACCTTTTTCCAACCTAAATGATGCCAAGGAACCAGTTGAGAGTTTCTGGTGTGTGCAAGGTACACAGATGCTGCTTTGGCTTGACTTAGGGATTTTCCTTAGCTAAAGAGACATATTTGAATCTGCAATATACTCCGGACGCCTTCCTTTGGCCTGACTGCCTGCAGGAAATAGTTTTTAAATACCAAGAGTGCACTATAGTTGTCCAAGCTTCAAACACGGATATGAGATTTGTAACAGCTTTTATCATCTTCTAACATGTGCCAAAGAGGAACACATTGAATAGCTTGAAGCATTGGAAAATGAGAGAGAATGTGAAGCAGTGCCTGCTTTAGGTCTTGAAACTATGGGTGATTACTGGCCTTGACAAACAGTCACTTACTGAAGATTGATATCTTGTTTAAATAAACATTCAGAACAACTGTGGAAAGGACTTCTCTCTCATCGCCTTGAACTGCAACCTTACAGCTACACAGAACTGTATCTTTCTGTGTGAATTTCCTCTGCTTCATTCAGGATTCCTTCTTTTGGAAAGACTTCATGTTATCTATAGCAGCAGTGTGAACGAAACAGTTTTCCACTCACTGGGAAACAGACAGAAAGGAGCTGGCTCAGGAGGTCACTAGAAGTCCATTCCCAATGCTCTCACTATTTCAACTTTGATGAGAGGAGAGGCCAATACTCTAAAATACTGAAACATAGACAGAAGATTGGTTGTAGACAATTTATTACTTCAGTGGGTAACGTCTGGCCCCCATAATTACCATGAATACTGCAGTAGTACTAAGTATCTTCAGCACACCATTTATCTCCACTAACCAACAAATTGAAAGAGTATTACTTTGTTTTTCAACTTGCTGAGAGCATTTGAGAAAAGCAAGTTACGTGCTCTTTAAGACTCTCACCAATTGTGTGAAGTTACCTTTTGCCATAAAATTTTTCATGTTTCCAATTTCTTTGGTTCACTGAAACTTCAGATTGTGAAAAGAATAAAGTGTCATTTGTCAGCAGCAGGGGTGATTAGAATGCCTAGTTGTGGTCAGAACAAGGTGCCTTCTACTGCTCCATGCAGCAAGGATGGAGCAACTGCAAAGAGATTATCAGTGGTGTTAATTTCCAAGAGTAGGGTGTTGAAACCAAGTAACTCAAAAAGAACGGCAGGGGGTTTTTTCCTCTTTTTTTTTTTAAAGCAAGTCTATTCTTTAAAATAATCCTATCAGAAACTTTATCACAGTCTTGAACTTGGTGGTTGACTTGTGCATGGGACATTCCAGTTTGTCATACTTGGCAAGTGGCATAAGAAAAGTAAGAGCAATAAAAATATACCAAAAAATGAGAGAAATAAAGTAAAAAATAGCATCTGTACCAGGAAGGAGTTAAAGGAATAGAGAACAGGGGAAATTAAACATCAAAACTTTCTAAATAGTGATATCCTAAATGGGCTTTATGATGTTCATAATTAATAGTCTTGGGCCTTCCTCCACAGGCCAGACACAGTGAGATACGTGTTATGCTGTTGACAGATGATATTCTTAGTTGCAAGATATTTAAAGTGAAATTCCATTGTCTGAAATATCATTTTGCAGTATTTCACATTGCTTTTACTTGTAGCACATATACTGATAAAATTTACAAATGACAGAAGGGTATTTTTTTGAGGTAAATGTGTTAAATTTGTATATAACTTGTTATCCCTGAAAAGTTAGTCACCTTCTCTGATTCACATGAGTCTTTCTAGCAGCTCATAGGAGAAAGACATTTTAATAAGAGAACAAATTATGCCAGTTAGCAGGAGTATTTTTTTTTTACATTTACAGTGTTTCTTAAAAAAACTTCCTGCTCACTGAAGAACAGGTAGCCAAAGCCTTAGGAAAACTGTGCAAGTAATGATTTAAAGACTCATCATATTTAATCATTATATAAAATCTAAAAAACCTAACAACAACAACAAAAAAACCACCAAAATGACAGAACAACCCACCTGGCAAACACTACTGAGCCAACCATCAGAAAACCAGCTGACTGCAATGGCAAGCCTTACAGAGCATCCACACAGCAGCTAAACAACCAGCTAGGAAGCAACTTCTGGCCACTAAGCCAGAGGTATTTCTGATGATTATCCACCAAGCAGCCAGCTAGATGGACAACAGGCCAGTCAAAGTAACCATACCTCAACAGCCAGGGAGATGAGGAACAAGGCAGTCTGCAGAAATGCCATTTGAGAAGCTAAATAAAAGAAGGGAAGAAAATGAGTTAGCAAGACACTTGGAAGTTTAGGTGAGCCAGCAGCAAGCCACACTGTGATCCATACAAGCAGCCAGAGAAAAACCTGGCTGCCCATCAAGTGATGAACTGGGATACTGAGGAGCTTGAGAGCTTGCCAGGTCAAGAGCCTAGAGAGCTTAGAAAAGAGGTCACACAGCTGTTGACAAGCTGGTTGATTGGTACAAAACCTGGCACAAAAATAAAAGCTCACCTCCCTGCTGATTTTCTGTTGATAGCTATGACAGAATGAACATTCCTGTGGAACATTTTTGTTCCATCAAACAGGCATAGTTCTATCGGAAAAAAATCTGCAAGCTGCATTGAAGGAACATTCTGTCTTTCTTCTAAAAATACCTATTGGTCATAAAAGATGTTACCCTCCTGGATAATTAACCAGTCTGTAGCACTCCTTCAGCTGCTTTCTTCCCAATAATGGAAGAAATGTCTCAGCCAAATTTGAGGCATTGACAGAAAAAATGAAGTTCTGGATTTCAGCTCTATTGACCCTAAAAACAGAAGGACTTTTAAGTAACAGATATATGAGAGCAGATAGCAAAATGATACATTGCTACTAGAAAAATAGCCAAGGACAAATGGGAAAGAGCCAAGATATGACTTCACTACAAGCATGTAAGTCTCTACTGTTAGTATTTTCTCACTTCTTGAATATTATCTGTAAAGAGGCCTAGATTGCATTTTGTTGCAGAGCAGTGAAGATTGAGTTAAAAAAAACCCTGTTTTCTGCCAACTCCTCACTTCAGAAAAAAACAATAGGAACTTTTTCTGGACAAGGTCCAAGGTTTTCATGCTTTCCTGAACCAAACAAGCATACAATATTAGCAAGGGTAAGAAAACTATTCTTGTTATTTTGCTAGAAACAGCTTTTTAAGTTGCAGAGAGTAGCTCAGTTAGGTAGTAATACTTCTAATATCCTACAGGTTTCATTGAACATGTGATAGGTGAGAAAGGAGTCTGGTGAATAAAGACAGCTTTATGAGAGATAGCTGAACAGATCAACTGCTACAAAGACACTCCTGTATTCTAAAGGTAGATATATTTTCCATGCCCTTAGCCAAAAAAGACAGTGACATTTGGGAGGTGAAAGAAAGAAATATGCTTTTCCTTACCTTGGCAGGAGAGGGTGAGCTGTGTTCCAAGCTCATACTTTTTATTCTCATTCTGACAATCACAAACACTTACTTAAGCTGAAATATTGGATCATAGTGCAGATTTTTTAATATGATTTTTGCAACTTGAACTCTTGACTCATATTTACATGAGAACGATGACATTCTATCTCTTAATGCTCACACTTGCCCATTTCCCTCATACTAGTGTTTTCCAGATGACCAATCCCAGCACAGAAAGTCCCACCAATGTAAAATGAGTGATAAACTACTTATCTCTCAACATTATAAGCCATAACAACAAATAACAGATTTAAAGCTTATCCACTTTCTTACTTTCATGAAGCTATATCAACCTTTTATTCTCAAAATGAATTTATGTTACAGTTCATCAATTTAATTCCTGTTTTGTCCATCAGTCACTAAGCCAAAATTCTCCTATTTTTCCTCCTTCTTTTTCCCCCTCAGCTTCTTGCAGCCTTGAGCCAAAACTTTCAAACTTTCTATCCATAGCAACCATTGCAGCCTGGATTACATCCAGCCTTTTACTAACATCTGTCAAGTTCATATTTGTGGTTTAATGGAGTGGAATAGAAAATAAAGATGGATGGCAATGGATTAACCCAAACACTTCTTTATTACACTGTAGCCATTTTATGTGTCTCTGCTGCACTGAGTCTTACTCAAGTTTCCATACAAATATCCTCTCCTATGTTATCACCTAGGAACAGAAGATAAAAATAATTCTTTTCATTTAATCAGGCAATTATTGGACAACATTATTAGTGACACAACTAAAATCCTTAACTCTAAAATGCAAACTTCTGCCTATTGCAAATCGTTGTGCATGATGTGTTTCAAACACATTGAAGCTCATAAAAGCACCTAAAGAGGAAAATATTTGTGTCTACAAAGAGTAAGAATTTCAATATTTTCAAGATTCCAAGAAGTAGTAGTGATAATTTTCAGTTCTCCTCTGAATTCCACCCAAAAATCTCATTTCCTTGTATAAAAATTAATTAACCCCTATGAGGCAATTCTTACAGACAGGAACTAAGGAAGATGATACTAAACCACCCACACAAGCCAAGCAGAAGGCAGATCTTCTGACATTTTGCTTGCTTGTCAAACTCAAAGTGAGGAAAGGAGAGTGCACTTTGATGTGCTAATGAAAACTATTTATTACAACAGTCTGGTTTTTATTACTGTTTTAATGTCTATGTCTGCAGAGTTCCAAGTGCAGATTTTCTTCAGGGAAACTCAGTGGTCACTGAATTCAGTTGGTGTGTGTATGTAGCCCTTTTACTTAATAAGAAAGAAATACTTATTTGAGTGTGAGGTTTGAGTCTTTGACTTGAGGGGGAGTTACCTGAAGGAGCCATAAATGCAGAATATTTGAAAACTTGAAAATTCATTAGCTCCTATTAACTTCCAATAGACTCTCTAAGCTTTACTTTCACAAAAGCTATCTAAGAGGAAAGCATTTGCTAATCTTGCCCAGGTATAGCACATAAGATGGATATGACATTGAATTACAGCTGAGCTGTTTACTGACACTGGAAAGAAATAAACTTGAAATTAAGTTTTTTTATTGATTATATTCCATTTTGAGCATAAAGGTAGGAAGAAAGATAACAACCCAGATCACAGAGTATAGCACATGATTAAAAAGTCCCAAGAGGATTATTAAAAAGTACTTCGGAATTTAAAATTGTTAGGCTTCTTCCAAGCTTGTTAAGACACTCTGCCTATTATTTTCATGAAGCAGTTACAGAAATTCAGCTTGGCTGAATGCTCTAAATCAATATACGGGAAAGACAGAAATTTTACAAGTGCCTAAATGGTTTTTTCTTATAAAAGTGCCTAAGGCACATGAAGAACCTGAGTGGTCAATAGGTACGCTAGAGTTTCATCTGGAATTAACTGATAGGAAGGCAAATTTCTCCTTGAATTTTTTCTTATTTTGTGATTACTGTGTTTGAAATGAGCTGCAATCTGCCAACACACAGTAACAAATGAAGACACTGAAGATTTCTAATCATCATTTGAAAAAATAGGATAGTAGCCAAACACTATTAAGCCAGCAAGAAAAAAAAAGCTGAATTGTTTTAATTTCGTTAATTCTGGTCCTGCATCTCTAGGTTAAAAGCCACTGAAGTAGCTAGTAAAGTCTGTTCTGACTTGGGCCACATGCTAATTCCCTCATTTCTTGCCAGGAAGTAAATGTCATGGATATAAAAGGCTGTACATGAAATGTAGATTCTAGTGTTGTCATTGACTCATTTTTTAAGCCTTTGTCTCTATGACAAATGCACCAAATGGAGAGTGGTTTGCCTGATGAAGGTCAAGCTGATCTTGTTGATGTATTTTTGAACATATCAGACAGACAGGCACATCAATAAGAAGTTGTAAGTGGGAAGCTACAAGTAGGACCCTCCAAGTCCTACTGAGAGATCTGAAGCCTGTGCACTATGGAAAGACTGGACCGCATGAACTTTTCTTATGCTTGTTGACAGTCTGTCTTGATAGAAAATGAAGTACAATGTTCCCCCCAACCCAGGAAGTCATGGACACATAAAAGCAGTTTGTGGTCTCTCAGCTTTACCACAATGATCCAGATGAGTGCCTCCCCCTTCCACTGAGGTCCTTCGGCAGGAGCAAGAAGTGAAAAACCTCAGTCATGGCTATGCCAGCTAATAACCATTGCCCGTGCCTCTCCTACTGCCATCAATAGCTAATGAAGCTGTTCTTTTACTCAATTTTGGGAACAACAAACATGAGAGAGCAAAGTTTCTGAGGAAAACAGAATCGCAGAATGGTTGTTGTTGTAAGGGACCTGTGAGGATCATCTGGTCCACCACACTGCTGAAACAGGCTCACCTAGTGCAGGCTGCAAAGGATCACGTCCAGTTGGGCTTTGAGTATCTCCAGAGAAGGAGACTCCACAACCTCTCTGGGCAGCCTAACCCAGTGCCCTGTCACCCTCAAAGTAAAGAAGGTTTTCCTCATAATCAGAGGGAACTTCCTGTGTTTCAGTTTGTGCCTGTTGTCCCTTGTCCTGTTGCTGGGATCCACTGGAAAGAGCCTGTCCCCATCTTTGTGACACCCTTCTTGAGGTATTTGTATGCATTGTTAAGATCCCCTTCTCAGCTGTCTCTTCTCAGGCTAAACAGGCCCAGCTCTCCCAGCCTTTCCTCATAAAAGAGATGCAAAACCATGAAGAAGAAATGGCAGTACATTTTTAAAAAGTAAGAATGAGTGAGAGTAAGTGAGATGGGAACATTGTTCCCTACCACTGTGTGACTGTACAGACACTGTATCCACACACACACTTGGTGGAACAATATCACAGCTCCCAAATATGTAACTTCTGATAAGTCAAATTATTCTATTTAAAGCTGCAGAAATCAAAGTTCTTCCGTCATCTGTTCTACCTAAGCTTTTCTCAGTCCTGTGTGAGGCTGTGTTAAGGAAGGGAGCAAGGAAAAGAACAATTGCCAGTGTAACAGCAGTGGAATTTGGAGAAAGTCAAGTTGTTGGTCACAAAGAAATCTGTATAGTCTCTGCATTTCTCACAAACATTACCAGATCAATTTGATCACATATACTAAATGACGTAACTCAGTAAATTCTTTCAGAGCAGAACTGATAGCTGTGTCATTCACCAGGTACACAAAGACCTATGTTATAACACTAAATAGCTTTTTAGGATCTTAAATAAGTTCAAAGTTCTGACGTAGGACTAAAAAAAGTAAACAACTTTTTCTTGCACCAATTTCATAATTTGTTTTGACATCTTTTGTTCCGATGCAAAGGTTAACAGATTCAGCCATAGCTAGTTAAGAGTTTAGTTTGATTATGTTTGCTTGCTTGCCTATTACTATTTTAATAACATCTATTAAACAGTGTGTTAAACTAGATTTTATTACAAATTTTCACCCTGAACCATAAACGTGAAGGAATATACATCTGAGGACTTGCCATAGTTGTAAAATCATGAATTTTTCCTGGCAAAATAATGAAAATTTTTTCAAAATAATGAAACTGGTCTATTTTTGGCTAGTATGAATTGATGCTTTTTGCATTTTATTTCAATTTAAAAGGTCTTCACATTATTTCATGTGCCATAGTTAAACTGGCTTTTTTTCCCTGCAAGCCTATGGTAGTACTTACATAAACAGAGAGACTTAGTCACTTGTAACCATCACGGCTAGTATATTTCTGCCTCTACCACCTCTCAACGGTGTGGCACAAGTCTACAGTGAACTCTTGTCCTCAGAGGTATGACTCACTCTAATGAAATGATAGATCTTCATAACCATAAAGCAAGACAAGTTATTAAAGGGGCTCTATTACTGGCCTTCATATCAATGAGTCAGCTAATATCTAGCAGCACCTATGTCCCTAAATGTTCCTCCTCCAAACTGTTCTTTCAGTTATTTGCAGTTTAGAATAAGAATATCTCAGCTGATTATCACTATTTCATTTGCTATAACAGAAGTACATAGTAACTATCACTGGTTACGCTTTTGTTGTATATTGATGAAATAATTTCAAACTTCAGAAAGCCAACACTTCATTCTCTGCAGAGCATTTTTCTTTCTTACAAAGTTGGGTTATTGCCAGGAAGTCTATCCTCCCTGAAGCATCTGGCTTCCAGAAGAGAACCAGCACAGGCAGCATTAAAATAGGGCTGATTTTTATGAAGTTCTCTGCATGTAAGTGTAGCGTCTCTGCCAGCTCCCAAAGAGGACAGAAAAAAGAACACAGAAAAGTTGGAAACCTTTTTCTTCACTGTATTTTTTTTAACCAGAATGGGTGTGGTTGGCTGTCTTCAGGCAGTTCAAACAGCAGCAGACAGAAGTTGAACAATAGTCATGTGCCAGACCAAGGATACACATGGGTTTTGGCTGGCATTATTCATCCTTTGCAGTAATGGAGTGTGCTCTGTAAATATTTATCTTGCAAAAAATTCTTCCTGATGCTTAGCACTAAATCCTCAACTGAGAGAAGCTGCTATCACAGTGATGAAATTCTACCAATGTTTCTAGTTCTGTTGTCTGTAATTCCTCCTCTGGCTTTCCTATTGCTACAAGGCAGTGTCATGCCAGTGGGAAAAAAAAAAAAAGGCACAAAAGGAGACATTAAAGCCAATGATTGTTCAGAATACATCATATTCCATGCCCACTATTCTGCCTGAACACTTGGTAAAGCAACACAATAGTTCCTCACTAAAGTTAGCCCCATTTTTGCAGTGAGGGCTTTTATTTTATTAAGTTATTTGTATTGAATCATTTTAACTTTAATAGGTGCTTAACTTCACACATAGAATGACTAAAGTTGAAAGGGATGTCGGGTTATCACCTTGTCCAACCTCTGCTCAAGCAAAGTCACTTACAGCAAGTTTCCCAGGACAGAGCCCTGACATCTTTTGTGTATCTCCAATAGGGGAAACTCCACAACCTCTCTAGACAACCTGTGCCAATCCATCACCCACGCATTCCAAAAATCCCTCCCATCTCCTGGGCTCCCGTTGTGCACATTGCTTCTTGTCCTGTCACTGGACACCACTGAAATAAGCCTGACTCCATTTTTACACCTTCTCTTCAGATATTTTTATAAATTGCTGAAATCCCTTTCTTTTCGCTAGGCTAAGCAGTCCCTGTTCTCTCAGGCCTTTCTCCATTCCCATAATTATTCTAGTGCCTCTCCGCTAGACTCTTTCCAGTATGTCCATGTCTCTCTTGTACTGGGGAGCTCAGAACTGCAGAAAGTGCACCAGCTGTGGCCTCACCGGTGCTGAGTAGAGGGGAAAGAACACTTCCCTCATCTGCTGGTAACATGCCTGCTAATGCAGTCCATTGGCCATCTTTGCTGCAAGAGCACATGGTTGGCTCATGTTCAACTTGTTGTCCATCAGGATCCCCAGGTCCTTTTCTACAAAGCTGTTTTCCAGCTGGTCAGTTCTCAGCATGTACTGGTGCATGGGTTTGTTCCAACCCAGGTGCAGGACTTTGCATTTCCCCATCTGGAACTTCATGAGGGTCCTGTAGGCCCATTTCTCTGGCCTGTTGAAGTCCCTCTGGATGGCAGCACAACCCGCTGCTGTATCAGCCACTCCTCTCTTTCTGGAGTCATCAGCAAACGTGCTGGGGGGCCACTCTGCTTTGTCATCCAAGTCATTACTGAGGACATTCAATTGTATGGGGCTCACTACTGACTCCTGGGATACACTGTGAGTTACTGGTCTCCAGCTAGAATTCCTACTGCTGATCAACACCCTTGGAGCTCAGCCTTAAGTTCCTATATATATATGAACTGGTTCCTGCTACTGAAGCTATGATCTAAATAACATTGGCAGGAGGCAGGTTCTTTCTTCTGCAAAATCAGGCAAAAAAATGAAAGCAACAGTCATAAATCACTGAAAAATAAAGTTTACTAAACTCTCTGAGCAGGGCACAAGTTCGTATAATAGTGTTATAAGATATGATGACAAAGGTATAAAAGACAATGATGCGTCACCAGTGACGCATTTTTAGTCTGAGAAAGTGATTTGTCTTTCTTGCATGGATTTTCAAATTTGCTACAGATCATGTCACTAAAATGCAAATTTCACTTTGAAAGTAAATCTAACACACTTTTTTGAAATCATAAATACTGGTTAAAATCTATTTTCAGTTACAAGCAAGTAAGCAGGGGGTGGTGCTTCTGCATTTCAAACTAACACTTCAAAAGCATGTTATTAGGAGTCACAAATTCTTGAGGTGTCTTATTAAAATTAAAGTATTACTACTTAGTATTAAAATATTAATATTCCTGAAATGTAAAATATATGTTGTAAAGTACAGTTGTCTTAATTTAGTTGCTTAAATACATTCCCAAAATGTTATTTCTACCTTGTCAGTAGAACAGGACTTCCATATTCATTGAGATTCTGCCTCTACAAGTGACATTTGGTGATCAGTTCTTCAGTACTGAAAGAATGAGCTAGCATACAGTGGCAATGTAACATGTAAACTACTTAATTCTGCAGCGTAACTGAACTCAAACTGACCCAGTGGTGCTGAAATGAAAATTTACAGCTTCCAATCAGAGTGGGATTAGCACACACTGTGTGCTAAGCTCTGTTGCTCAGTTTACAGTTAAGACCTGAAGCATTCACAGCTTTAAAAAGTACCTTTGGATTGAGTTGAATTTCACATATAATTCACATGCCAATAAACATTTATGGAAAGTTTAGTTAATTAGCTGCCTGGTCAAAAGAAAGCAAATGACAATAACTTTGAGCAGCCAAAACACCAGAAAGCAATATGGTCATAAAAAATTCAACTAAGTATTTCCATCCCTCTCATTATCAGTGAAAAATGTGCCAGGATCTCTGCATTCATTCATTTAAAATTTCTTCAGAATAAAATACAATTTGCAATAGGCTTTGCTTCAAGCAATAAATAAAATAAATATTTCACAGCTTAGTATACATCTACAGCACTAAGACCATGAGGCTAAACAAAAAGCATTACTTAGTGAAATCTCTCTTTTCCCTGCTTGTGGTGGAGGGGAAAGGAATTGCTTCTGTTACATCACAACATGTAATGCTTTCTTAGTGACGCAGAAATGGCAAACTCACTTTGCAAAATCATAGAGTCATAGAATTTTAGGGGTTGGAATTGACCTTACAGATCATCTAGTCCCTGCCATGGGCAGGGAATGCAAGTCACCTCCATCCTCAGTGTTGAGGATTTCTGTCTAACTAGTAATGGTCATTTTATATAGGGCTT